>NC_057812.1:317294260-317332518 GCF_018294505.1 Triticum aestivum
CCATGGCGGAGGTGGTGGGGAAGGTCGACGGCATGGTGATGCTGGTGGCAATGTGGGGGGGGGGGGCGGAGCGCTGCTCTCTCGGCTACGAGAAGAAGGGGGGAGCGGCGGAGTTTGTGAAGAAGGAGTAGCAGCAACCAGCGAGGGGGAACGAACTGCCTCTGTTTCCTCTGCTTATAAAGAGGGACGGGGCGGACGTTTCGGCCTTCCAAATAAACAACCACCCACAATCTCTCCCATGATGCCGCATTCAACGCGTGCCGTTATGGGAGAGCGCGGTGGATACGGAGCAAGATTTGGCGTGGCCCAGCCCGCGTGTGCCCGTGCCCTGTCTTGGGCCTGGCCCAACAGCGCTCGGCACCGTGTCTGGCCCAGGCCCGGGGGCTCCTATCGGTGTACTAGAATAGGGGTACCCTAGTACCCCAAACTTGTGCACGGGCAGTTGCAGCACCCCGCGGCAAAGGCTTGCCGGGCGAACGCCAAGATCCCCCAAGGTTCCCTTGGAGCCATCCAAGAACAAAGTATTTAAGCTAAGGAGACAAGACCCCGGCAAGAGGAGCTTGCCGGGAAGGCCAACCAAGGCGCTCCAAGGAACTTGCCGCGACGCGCCACGCGCTCCGGCAAGGCAACAAGGCCCCGGCAAGAGGAGCTTGCTGGGAAGACTAAATAAGGTACCCCGAGGCCCGGTGAGCGACGAGCTTCTGGACCCGGCGAGATAACAACAGCGGCAAGGCGCTTGCCGCGGCAGGCGGCCACTCTGCGCCCATGCTCCAGCGCATCCACCAACGTGTCGCTCTGGGGGCCTCTCCGGGCGCGCGTGGCGGGAGGCTGTGCAGCCAGCGGTGCGCAGTGGCATGCGAAGCTGACAAGATCGCCATCGTGGCGAACGGTGGCGCCCCTAACGGTCCTTTTCTGCACTGTTCGGGCGACTCAGACGGGCATTTAATGCCCTTGTCCCCTGCCGTCAGGGTTAGGTAGGGTGCACTGTACAAGCAACTGTATCAACTACCTCGCTTTTTACGTTTTACCCTCCTCTGCGTTGCCACCTGTCGGTGACCCCTTTAGCGTATAAAAGGAGGCCCATGCGCAATGTAGAGGAGGTTCGGACAGTTTGCTTCGATTCATTCGTAGCCCAGAAAACATCACACTCTCTCGGTCGAGAGCAAGAACACCAGATAATACAACCAGATAAGCAGCAGTAGGAGTGTTATCTCTCCGGAGAGCTCCGAAGCTGGGCAAACTGCTCGTGTGCCTCGCCTCGATCTGCTCTTTGTGCGACCTCCGCCCCCCGCCGAACCGAAAGGGGCCCGGTCCGCCGGCCCCATAGGTGTTCGTGGATCAGTTTCCCCGACAGTATCCTAGCTTAAAGGAAGACGGAACCTCTTTTGATCAGCAAGACTTTGCCACTTGTGTCAAAGAGATTCGTCATCATGCAACAGTCATCGCTGAAGACACCAATCTTTCCAAATATCAGCCGGCTTACAATCTGCATAATCAGAAGATTCATATGCCTGCGTACAAAGTGATGGACTTAATTCTGCCGATTCATAAGCACACTTTCACCCCTGATATTGACCCGTCCAATCTGATTGATGATGAAGTTGAATTCTTCACCTTGGGTGGCTTTGACCGGTCCAAACCAAACTTCTAGACGGCGGAGGAGGAAGAACCGGCAAGGGATGAGCCGGAGGCCTCCCGTCAGCAAGATCAAGAAGAGTGAACCGCCAGGCGGTTTAAAGACATAGGATTTGGCAAAACACTTGACCTCATGTTGGCTCATGGAGCTATGTAATAGGGTAGTTAAAACTTGAATTGGCCGTGGCATCGTGTACGTTTTCTGTTTTCCGTAACACTGATGATCCACCGGTTTAAAACCACTCTTTGTATGATAGTCTTTGACTTATGCAAATTTGTATTATTATGATCCTGCACACAAAGGAAACACAAGGGCCCTGGCGCCTTACCGCCGGGCGGGTCATGATACCCAATGAAAGTCGCTGGGGACGAATAGTCCATAACCAGGGTCGGTCTGATAACTGCTAAGGAAAACAACATGCCTGTGATATATACTTAAACTGCCGGCTTATCAGCTTCGTGCAATTTAGAGGTGTTAGAACTATAAGTTCAACCATGGTAGTCATTATGCTTTGGCGATTTAGGGTCTATCCTCCTGACGGGTTGTATAAACCCAAAGCGTGCTTCCAATGTGAGCCATAAACAGGGCAGCTGGGCCCGACTTATAAAAAACTGGAAAGCAGTAAAAAAATCAAATATGAATAAGAAATCAAAAGAAATTCAAGGCTTTGGTAGACTGTCAAATTAAAGTGTCTTCTTCAATGCAACTAGCCGGAGCCACTGTATTGTTGTGCTATCGTGATCTTGACTCACAGTGTGCCCAATCGACATTTGAACCCTAGATAAGTCTGGTCTTGCTCAAAGACTTATGAGGAGTACGCGGGGCCAGAGTAACAGTATCATGGGCCGATTTATCCAAGTTTCAAGGAAGGCGTCTATGAAGCCTGAATCCATCTGACTCTATAAACCATAATCTCGCTTGACAAGCCACTGTTTGAACCTTAATCGAGCTCAGATCTTGGTCGAATACACCATAAAGACTGATCGTTAAGAGTTCGGCGGGTCCATTAGGATGACCTGATGGAGTTGAAGCAGCTGGTGTTACAAGTAGGATGACCCGGTCAGAGTTTGTTCTCTTTAGTCGAATACGCCTATGTTTGAACAAACTTGGTCAATAGGGTAGTAACGCTATGTTCTCTCTGGTCGAATACGCCTATCTTTGAACAGGAAGCCCCCAAGTGACATACTTACAAGTGTGGCATTGAGCCGATCAAAAGGATACCGATAGCTATGTTCTCTTTGGTGAATACACCTATGTTTGAACAGGAAGCCCCCAAGTGACCATATAAACTTTTGGCCTTGCACCGATCAATAGGGTACAGACAGCTATGCTCGATGAGCAGGAAGCCCCCAAGTGATCACATGAACTTTGGCATTGCGCCGATTAAGAGGGTACCGACAACTATGCTCGATGAGCAGGAAGCCCCCAAGTGATCATATAAGTTTTGGCATTGCGCCGATCAAGAGGGTACTGACAGCTATGCTCGATGAGCAAGAAGCCCCCAAATGATCATCAAGGACCTATGTTTGAGCTGTGTTGTGCATCCAACTCTCTTTGGTCCTTGAAATTGTGGGCGTTAAGCCTCTTCAATGATGATAAAGACTCAGCTTTGAAAAAGTGAAACGACAGAGGCCCTGAATTGTCAGGGATGCCGGCTTTATTATACTGCTTATATATACATCAGATAACTATGTACATCATGAGAGGTGGAGGCTCAAGTATAGTAGGGCCGAAGATGAGCAATGTTCCATAGTCGACGGGTCTCCTCCTCCGATATGTGTGAGTCCTTGTTGTCTCGAATGTCGATAAGGTAGTATGACCCATTATGTAAGTTCTTGTTGACCACAAAAGGTCCTTCCCAAGGTGGTGATAACTTGTGCATATCTGCCTAATCTTGGATGAGCAGGAGCACTAAGTCGCCTTCTTGAAAGGTTCTGGTTTTGACCCGGCGGCTGTGATAACGCTGTAGGTCTTGCTGGTAAATCGCCGAACGAGCCGCCGCGGGGTCACGCTCCTCATCCAATAAGTCAAGTTCGTCTTGACATGCCTTTTCATTGTCAACCTCAACATAAGCCGCCACGCGGGGTGAATTGTGATGGATGTCACTAGGGAGAACCACCTCTGCCCCATAAACCATGAGGAAAGGTGTGTAACCCATAGATCTGTTGGGGGTCGTGTTGATGCTCCATAACACTGAGGGTAACTCCTCCACCCAACAACCCGGCGTTCTCTGTAAAGGAACCAGAAGACGGGGCTTGATACCTCGCAGAATCTCCTAATTTGCTCGTTCTGCCTGTCCATTGGATTGAGGGTCAACTACAGAGGAAACATCAAGCCGGATATGCTCCTGTTGACAAAATTCTTCCATAGAACCTTTAGAAAGATTAGTTCCATTATCTATTATGATGCTGTGCGAAAAGCCAAAATGGAAGATCACCTTCTTCATCACTACAAGAAATATCTCAACTAGTGACCTTCTGTCAGTGACCCTGGAAGAATTGGTCATAGATCTATGACCATTTGAGACCAATTGGTCAAAAGCTGTTCGGGGGGCTCCAAACCCTAAACCATTGCGACCATTTTGGTCAGAAAGGTCGTAATTTCCTTAGAAATGGTCATAAAGCAAACAACGCTAGTCCGCTGCCTTATTTCTAGTTTTTAATGACCAATATAGATGGTCATAGCCTTGTAAATTGTGGTGGGTTGCGATGACTAGGCGCCGTCTCATCATTTTTGCCTATGTGTCATGTCCATGTGTCAATTTTTGCCCTAGGTTGTGAAGCAACCTATATTTCTGTTATTCCAAAAATTCCCAAACAATTCTCATAAATTGTTTGCATCATATATTCATCAAATATGTCAAAAACCTTCCTTGCCTAGTTCCAAAATAATTCAACAATATTCATTTTCCTATTCTGTTCAGAGCAGCACTTTGTGAAGGAAGTACCACTTTGGCATGTCCAAATAGTATCCATTTACTACAGTGCTTTCCTATGCCCAAATAACCATCGTACACCAAATGCCAGCTCAATCCATTCATTATTTTGAGCCCAGCTTCAACATTCGTATTTATGTCCAGTGTGGTACTTTGCAAAGCAAGTACCACCTAGGCTCCTCCTTTTGAGCTGAAAATTTGTGAAGACGGTCTTCTTAGTAACTGATCATCCTTAGCCAAAACTCACGCCCATTAGCCATGTACATTTCTCGTACCGCTAATCAAACACTTGGCTGCTAATTCATGTTTGAGCATCGATCGGTCTCCTCGTGAGAATCTAATGTTGTAATTTTCTTCCTAGCACCTACCCGGGGAGTGCCCAACCTACTAGACATGCCTAGGCCACCCAGAACACATGGCAACGCCACCGTCACGTGGTGACCACGCGGCGGGCATGCGAGTTTACGCGCTCTAGAGCTAGGGCCCTCGGCCACCGCCCAAACCTCGATGTATCACCACCAAACCATGTATTTACGATTAAATAGGTACTTAGGTAACTATAAATGATTCTTGGAAAAAAATAAATAGGAAACTATGAGGCAGCTGCAGTTCAAATTTGACCCGCTTCGAGCTGAATCGGCGGAAATTTGTCTTTTTCAGGAGAGGTGGATCAAAACTTTTTACACCCAACCATTTTGTCAATTATGCATTAAATATGTCCTAATATTTTAGAAAATTGATTTCGTCCAATTTTGCAACAATTATTTGGGAGGTCATTCATAAAAAAACCTCCTTTTGGGCACTCGAAAAATGGAAAATGGTTTTTTTGTCCAAAGAAAATGAAAACTTCCTTAGGCAACATTGTTTGCCATTTCAATATGCACCCTTGTGCACAATAGGAGATCATTTGAACAAACTATGCCATGAATGTGGCCATAAGATTGATCATTTGGCTTGAAAGCCATGTATCTCCATACGTGATAGCTCGTTTCTGAGAACACTTTTCTAAAATAATTTCCGTATTACAAGTTTCTTATTTTTCCTGGGAACTTGGCCACATATAATGACACAATGCGAAGGTTTCCCAATTTTTTGATTTTTTGAATTTTTTATGCCCGTTTCAAAATGCGATCAAAACGGTGGGAATGACTGTTCCTAGCTAGTGGTTGAATCTTGGAATTTTTGGTGTTTCTCTGATTAAATAGATACTTATGTACCTAGAAATTATTTTTTGAAAAAATAAAGAGCAAACTACAAGGCAACTACAGTTCAAATTTGACACACTTCCAACTAAATCGGCGGAAATTTGTCTTTTTCATGAGAGGTGGATCAAAACATTTTACACCCAACCATTTGGTCAATTGTGCATTAAATATGGCCATAAGATTGTTCATTTGGCTTAAAAGCCATTGATCTCCACACATGATAGCTCATTTCTGAGAACACTTTTTTAAAATAATTGCCGTATTACAAGTTTGTTATTTTTCCTGGGAACTTGGCCACATATAATGACACAATGTGAAGGTTTCCCAAATTTTTTGTTTTTTTTTGAATTTTCTATGCCTGTTTCAAAATGCGGTCAAAACGGCGGGAATGACTATTCCTAGCTAGTGGTTGAATCTTGGATTTTTTTTGGTTTTTCTCTGATTAAATAGATACTTATGTACCTAGAAATGATTTTTGGAAAACATAAAGAGCAAACTACAAGGCATCTGCAGTTCAAATTTGACCCGCTTCCTGCTGAATTGGCAGGAATTTGTCTTTTTCATGAGAGGTGGATCAAATCTTTTGACACCCAACCATTTGGTCATTTGTGCATTAAATATTTCCTAGTTTTTTATAAAAATGATTTGGTCAAATTTTGCAACAAATATATGGTAGGTCCTTCCCAAAAAAACCTCAATTTGGGCACTCGGAAAATGGAAAATGCTTTTTTCGTTCAAAGAAAATGAAAACTTCCTTAGACAACATTGTTTGCCATTCCAATATGCTCCCTTGTGCACAATATGAGATCATTCGAACAAACTATGCCAGGAATGTGGCCATAGGATTGATCATTTGGCTTGAAAGCCATGAATCTTCACGCATGATAGCTCATTTCTGAGAACACTTTTTTAAAAGGATTGCCGTATTACAAGTTCACTATTTTTCCAGGAAACTTGGTCACATATAATGACATAATGTGAAGGTTTTCCATTTTTTGATTTTTTTTGAATTTTTTATGCCCGTTTCAAAATGCGGTCAAAACGGCTGGAATGACCGTTCCTAGCTAGTGCTTGAATCTTGGATTTTTTTGGTGTTTCTATGATTTAATAGATACTTATGTACCTAGAAATAATTTTTGGAAAAAATATAGAGCAAACTATGACGCAGCTGCAGTTCAAATTTTACCCGCTTCCTACTGAATCGGCGGAAATTTGTCTTTTTCACGAGAGGTGGATCGAATCTTTTGGCCCCCAACCATTTGGTCAACCGTGCATTAAATATGTCCTAATATTTTAGAAAATTAATTTGGTCCAAATTTGTATCAAATATATGCTAGGTCCTTCACAAAGGATTTCATGTTGGACACTCAAAAAATGGAAAAATAATTTAAAAGAACTCATATCTCATAACTCTTTAAAAAATTGTCTTATTTCAATTTGTGATTGTTCCTGAAAACTATGGTCAAATTTGCTGACACAATGAGAAGTTTTGTTTTCAAATTTTCAGGTCATAATAAAATAGCTAGCATGATTTAGCAACTTACTTTTAGTAAATTATGACCAATTTAAATGGTCAAAATATCATACCTGTATACTGCGTTCTGATTGGTCCAGGGGCCTCTCACGCGGATCATGCATAAATCACCGTCGGATCCTCGTGGATCCAACGGCCCTCACCTCACCCTCTCACGGTCTCACCCACCCACCGCGAGCTACCACACACCACTCCTCTCTCTCCCCGCACCCCCCTCATACAAACTCCATACCCTAGCCTCCTTGCCTCCGCACGCCGCCACCCACCCACCGCCTTGTCCCTCCCACAGCTCGCCACCGACGGCCTCTCCTCTCCCATCTGCTTCCCTCCCACAGCACGCGGAACGCGCCACCGTCTCCTCCTTGATCCAACGCACCGCCGTCTCCTCCCCGATCTAGATCCAACACATCGCCGTCTCCTCCCCGATCCAACGCGCCGCCATCTCCTCCCCGATCTAGATCCAACACGTCGCCGCCTCCTCCCCGATCCCCTGATCGACACGCTGGCTCTCTCACCTTGCCGGCAGGTCCCTCCGCCACCCCCTCCTCCCCCTGCCCCGACCCCCTGCGCCAGACGTCGGAGCTCGGATCACACGCTGCTATTTGCCGGCGGGCTGAGGCGGGCGTCCGGGCGCGCGCCATGGACGTGGACAGTGTCGAGCACCTCTCGCTGCCCGACGCCGCCATGGACGCGGACGACGTCGGCCTCGCCCTCCACCCGCACGGCGGGCTCCTCGCCACCGCCGCCGCCTCCCTCCTGGCCGCCTACCCCAAGGCCGCCGCCGGCGTGGGGGGCATCGTCACACCGCGGAGTAGCGTGCACGAGCTGCTCGAGTGCCCCGTCTGCGCCAACTCCATGTACCCACCGATCCACCAGGTTTATTGATTTTGCCCGCCCCTTCTTGATTCTGGCGCGACGTGCTGTGTGTCGGGTGTGCTTGGAGCCTTGGACTTGGTCTGCTTCGGGACAGGGGCCGATTCTTGGGTTCGAATGGGGATCTGGGTTTGGGAAATCGATAGTTTCCAATTGCGTAGCTAGTGCCGAATTTTTGGGGATATTGGTGTAGTGAATTGTCTGTCATTTCACATATGCTGGGATTTCGGTCATGTGCTCCGCCATAATCAAACGAAAATAGCAGATGTATTCCTTGTATCATTGTTCTTATTCATTGGGATTTTCAGTGATCCTTTCCTGCCATGTAGAGGATTAAGAAAAGGTAATAATTTTGGATCTTGCAAACAAGCATGCTATTAGACAGTTCCTACCTGGTAAAAATTGGGGTACAATCCTGAACAGAAATTGGTGTGATATGATTAATAAATTGAGGGATTTGGGAAATCTCAAACCTCATTATATTTGTTTTCTGGTCCCATCTTTTTTTCTCTATTTGATTTGATTGTGGATATGTGATCAGCCCTTATGGAGGATATAAAGTGGAGTACAGGTCAAGTGATCAGCCCTTGTGGAGCTGGATGGATGAAGCAGCTGATTTGTCAGCACATCATCAGATGTTGTCTTTGTATTTCTTCTTGCTCCATGAATTACCCAGCAATATGGTGCATAGATAGAAATTTCTCATAGATCCTGGTTTCGTTCTTGCACCTTTGGTCTGCATGATTTTTATGGGGATATGGTACCGGACTAGAGCGTAGAGGCTAATGATTTCTGGATGCATACAGATTGTGGATGCCACGTCTGAAACTGTTCAATTTTGGATGACTCAAACCGGCTCTAGCTAGCAATCTCTCTCTCCATCTTTGTGTATGTGCGTGTCTGTGCATCCATTGCATGTAAAATCACGTTTTCAAACTCTTCTACTGTTTGATAGACTGACCTTGAATGCACCAACACATTGTCTCAGTTTTCCATGCTCTGTCTAGTACTAGTTCCTAACTTCCTATACATATAGGAGTTTTCTGCTTGCTCTGGTTGCCAAACCAAAATACCATGGCTGGGCAATGTCCGTCTATCCTGGGTTGCGTTAGCATACTAGTACAACACAACTAGTCATAACAAGGTTAGTTCATCATAGTTATACGCATTGTTTAACTTTTTCTTCTTTGAATTTCACATTGCAGTTCTTTGTTGTAAGATAATGCACATGTATCAATACCAAATATGGAAAGCTTTATTAAAAGATGTAAACATGCTCATCATATGCTATCTGATTCTGAGTCGATTTAGATAAATTATGATTTTGTTATTCTGCTTCATGATTTACTCAATCACTATTGTTTCATGATGATTATGCAGTAATGCTCCTCTTCTTCCTCCACCACCTGAACCACCACGCCGGCGGGGCTCCTGAAGCATCAAATTCAATAACGGTGACCATCCATTCCTCCATTCCTTGCTTGCAGCTAGCGTTTCAGTTTTCCAAGAGCTAGCTAGTTTAGTCTACTACGGTTTGGGGGTGCTTTGGGTTTCAATTCGCAGCAGCAGAAGCACCATTCTTTTGCCTTTTTCAGTTAGATGCCTTTGGATTGTTTGGCATCAGAACCTGTTCAAGGAGATTTGCTTTTGGTTGATGCAAAGTATAGATTAAGTATTCCATAAAATTCACCACATGATTATACTACTTAATAGCCAATTTTCGTGGTCAAATTCAGCCCTGGATGCAAATGGACATCATGATTCTGTTATGCGCCGAGGTCGGTGATCGAATTGAGGTGCCTCTGGACTGTAGTGTATTAGGTTGCCGACTGTAGTGTATTAGGTTGCCAAGAGTAGTAAAACTTAGTGTTGTATTGAGGATTGAGGGTGGCTGGGCTTATAGTTAATCATCAGCATGAATGCTTTGTTTGTCTGATCCTCACAAGTTAATGCTTCGCTCGTCTGGGTGTGTGATAATGCCATGTGTCTTGTATAATCAGATTACATTTTTGTTTGTTATGGTAATATAAAAAATATTCGTGTCGTCAAAATTTTCACAGTGCGTGCCTTTCATTTCTTTAGTTTGATTGTTTCCCTTGTATTCAATATGCTTCTAGTGGCTGATCCTTCCATTTTTGTTGTGACATCTTTATTTTCATAGGTGTTGTGTGTTCTGGAAGATGGAAGAGGAAGAAAACCTATTTTTGTTGAACTAAATTTTCTGTATTCTGTTTTGTTGTACGTATCATTTGATAGTTTTGTATAGGAACAAGTGATACTATTTTGTAGGGCTTTATGGCCTGTGATGTAAACATATTTAGTGCTGAAATATGAAATTTGGAAAATTTATCGAAAAGGTGGATCATATGTATGAATATGTGAATGGGCTGAAAAGAGTACTTGACCAACTCCAGGATTGAATTAATATTTGAATGTATAAAAAGGCTGAATGTAAACATAAATTGGCTTCACAAAATTGTACATATATTCTTGAAAGGCCAAACGTGCATAAAAATTTATGGGCTGACCAATTGGGCTTGGCCCATGTAGCTGACAAAAATTAACAAAAGTAAATATACTAAATGGGCTGAATTAATGGGCTAGGCCCATGTAGAAAACCGAATTGGATCGGGCTGAATCTTGTGCCACATCAGCTTGCCACGCTGGATGCCTATGTGGCCTGGGGAGGTTGCTAGTGACCAAAAATTTGGTCGTGGAACCAACGACCTTTTACAGAAGGTCAATAATTTCAGTTTATGACCGCCAGCTTTTGACCTTCTGGTTTTGGTCACAAAAAGGTCACAAATGAAAAACTATGACCTTTCAGAGACCAATAGTGAGGGTGACAAGTTGACATATTTCTTGTAGTGCATGAATTGACACTACAAAAAAATACAATTCCATGATGATACGTGTTTGTCATAGTAGGTCGCGTTTTTTGTCATGCATGTACATCCATGAAAAATTTATGACAGAATCAAGATAGTCATACATGTGCTGTCGTAGAAGTGTTCCATGACATTACCAAAATTATCATCACGGAAGTGTCCACATCCATGACGATAAATCGCGCGTCACACTAGTGCTTTCGTCAAGGGTGACCGACACGTGGCATCCACCGTAACGGAAAGCTGTTAAGCTATCGGGTCAGGTTTTGGATCCGATAATCCGTTAACAATACCGACCAATGGGGATTTTCCGCATGTAAAATCATCATTGGCTAGAGGAAACACGTGTCGACTCATCGTTGGGACAGATGTCATCCACTCATTGGACAGGAGGCGCCTATGATAGGTCGACACGTGGCACGACCCAACAGTGGCCCATTCCGGTGAAAAAGGCCGGCCCAGTAAAAATTAGCAGGCCGGCCCATATAAGGCCTACTTGTGTCAGGTCCATTTAAGCCCACGGCCCATACGAGATGTGCCAATTCGGCCCGTTAAAGATTTGACACCATTGTAGCCCATCGTCAGTTCGAGCCCGTTAACAGCCCGCTATATATTTGGGCTCAATATCGGCCCGATGAGATTTCGGCCTGTTTACGGCCCATTTAATGGATGGGACAATTTTCCGGATGTACATCTTTCGGCATTTTAGCGACCCATTTAAATGTTGGGCTAATTTCTGGCCCGGTGTGTCTTTCAGCCTGTTGACGGCCCATAAATATGATGGGACATTTGTAGTCGGACCTGAGTTTCGGCCTTTTAGCGGCCCATTTAAGTGTTGGGCCAATTTCTGGCTCGGTGTCACTTTCAGCATGTTGACGGCCCATAAATAAGTTGGGCCCATCGTAGTTGGACCTGAGTTTTGGCCTTTTAGCGACCCATTTAAGTGTTGGGCCAATTCTCGGCCCTGTGTGCCTTTCAGCCTGTTAATGGACCATAAATGAGTTGGGCCATTTGTAGTCGGACCTTAGTTTTGGCCTCTTAACGGCCCATGCCCTTCATGGTCCAATACCAGCCCGGTTTCTCTTTCGGCCTGCTAAAGGCCCACAACACAGTTGGGCCGTTTACAATACGACCTGACTTTCGGCCTCTTAGCGGCCCATGCTCTTCATGGTCCAATACAAGCCCGCTGTCTCTTTCGGCCTGCTAAAGGCCTACAGTATAGTTGGGCCATATGTAGCGCAAACTTAGTAACGGCCTGTTAATGGCCCGTGAAATAAATTGGGGCCACCAGTTGCCCGCTTCGATGTCGGCCTGTTAATGACCCGGGAGGTAAGAGGGCCGACCATAAACTTTCGGCCTAGTAACGGCCCATTAACTTAATGGGCCCACTAAAGTTCGTTCATGTCTTTAGGCCAAATTAGATAATTTGAGCCCATTACGACAAGCAAAGATACGACATACAGGGATTAACGTTGCACATCCAGAATATATTACAGGAAATTACATCCACTGGGCAATCAAAGATTGATGCCAGTGCAAATAGATGAGAAGAACCTAACCATCTACAATGTCACAATCTGCAACCTCAGCACAGATGACGCCCATAAGCATGTGGGCAAGTTCTTGCTGCTTTGCCACACTGTCTCTGAAAACATTGATCAGTTGTAGTGTCGCATGACTCTGCACCTATGATTCATCCACCATTTCCATCATTGCTTCATCCATTAATTGGTTCACAAACATACATTTATTCCGTCACATTCGAGACAGAGGATACTGAACAAATTCAGATGGCGATTTTGGCATGCTTATATTATTGATAGTGGAGAGTGTCTTGACCACTACATCATAACATAAATTAGGACGAGAACCAAACATATTAATCATGAGTTATTGCCATATTACCTGGCCTAGATTTACTAGAAAGAAACAATGGGGTTGCCTTGCTATTTTTCAGAGTTTGTCTTCTTATCTTCAGCAGCCTGCACAAAATTAACACACTAGCATTGCTATCATTGGCCAAGTAAGATAATAGGAAAGCAACATTGACACAACAAACCTTTGGGCAACTAGCCTACACCAAATTAACACAATATGGCACTGCTATCATCAACCAGGTAAGGTAATACGAAAGCAACATTGACACAATGAATGAATGGGCAACCAGAGAAGCACTACAATTCAGTAATGTGTGTGATATGAGATAGCACATTCATGCAGCTCAGTATGCAAAACTACCAGTCAGTTTTCCTTACAAAAATCAACATTGGCGCCTTTAACATTTTGCTACAACTAATTTTAAATCAGATAAAGGTTAGATTCAGGCCGATTAACAAAATACATGCTGATGTAAAAATATAGTGATATACAACAGGTACTTACATCAGCACTGGAGCACAGATAATTCTCGCAAGATATTTTCCTCGAATACGATCCCAATGGAGGAAGTCTTGTATCATTTAATCTTATTTTCTAAAAGAGAGACGGGAAAGAAACATGTAGAAAATATGATCAGAATGCTATAAAATTTCATGATGCGAGGATATGCACACACTTCTTAGAATGGAGTTGACATTCTTTTGCTGGACTGGAGCGGACTAGTTCTTTGGCCACTGGAATCTGCTTATTATCAGTGGGAGTTGGGTTTCTCTGTACTGGAGCAGTATCTATGAAAAATGGAGTTGGTTTATTATCTCCTGGCGTTTGGATCTTTTGCAAAGACCTGGTTTGTAACCCTTCAGATTCTAACATAGCCATCTTCCCCTTGCATGCCTTATATAGAAGAATGGTGATTTAGTTATAAAACATGCTATAGCAGAGATGGAATAGGTACTGAAGAATAGTAATGCATGACATATTGACATGTATTCACTCCAACCGGAAATAAATGGATGGGTCTAGGCGTATTTCCATTCTAGATACATCCAATTTTATCCATTTCTGCGACATTTAATTCGGACAGAGGGAGTATGATGTAAGAGCTAGGGATACGACAGGACAACATAGTAAAAAAACACTAAAAAACCCACTACAGAACCAAAGTATTCAAACCCACTGATATGAGATAGTACACTCATGCAGCTCAGGATGCAAAACTACCAGGCAGTTTTCCTTGCAAAAATCAACATTGTGGCCTTTAATCATACATTTTGCTACAACTAAATTTAGATCAGATAAAGGTTGGATTCACGCCGATTAACAAAATACATGCTGATGTAAAAATATAGTGATATACAACAGGTACTTACATCTACATTGGAGCACAGAGAATTCCTGCAAGAATCTTTCCTCATAAACAATACCATTGCAGAAAATCTTCTATCTGTTAAGCTTATTTTCTAAAAGAGAGATGGGTAAGAAACATGTAGAAAATATGATCACCATGCTATAAAATTTCATGATGCAAGGATATGCACACGCTTCTTAGAATTGAGTTGAGATATTTTTGCTGGACTGGAGCGGACTAGTTCTTTGGCCACTAGAATCTGCTTATTATCAGTAGGAGTTGTGTTTCTCTGTGCTGGAGCAGTATCTATAAAAACTAGAGTTTGTTTATTATCTCCTGGCATTTGGATCTTTTGCAAAGGCCTTGTTTGTAACCCTTCAGATTCTAACATAGTCGTCTTCCCCTTGCATGCCTTGTATAGAAGAATGGTGCTTTAATTATAAAACATGAGGCAGTAGAGAGATGGAATAGGTTCTGGAGAATAGAAAGGCATGACATATTGACATGTATTCCCTCCATCTAGAAAAATGGATTTCTAGATACATCCTTTTTTATCCATTTCGGCAACATGTAATCCGGACGGAGGGAGTATCGTGTAAGAGCTAGGGATACGACAGGACAACACAGCAAAAAAACACTAGTTGAATGTAAAACTGTATGCTAGCGGAATACGTACAAAAATAACTAAGGCAACATACACGTGTATGATTGGGAAAATAAGATGGCATTGCAACAAAGCACTAGAACAGTACTTCAATGTAAAAAAACATGGTATGGTAGACAGATGAAGTACATACTGATGAATAACAATGCATAAGATATTCAGAAGCATGTGTCCAAATTAAGCAAATGGCATTGCGATAGAGTAGAATGACAGTACTTGAATTTGAAAACATGTTATCATGAATGGAATAGGTACTGAAAAACAGGAAGGCATGACATATTTACATGCATGATCAGCATGCTAAGCACATGGCATTGCAACAGAGTAGATACACTCCAGGACATTATATGCATGCTGTACCCATATCACAGGCCAAGTTAGAGCAAGGACCTTGTGGGGTGAAGAGGATTCATCATCTTTCTGCAAGTCTTCTGAAGAACTGCCTTTACATGTTCCATCATATTGGGTATCATTGACATCAAGTTTATTGGCCTTTACATTGCTCCGTGAGGTTCTCGCGGATATATCAGTGTGTGCAATTATATCTGACATGCATGGAAGACAACTAGTAGCTAGATTTATGTAATGAGTACCTGTAGGAGACGACATAAATAGTAGGACTGGGGTTAACTAGCAGCAACAGGTCTCATAAACTAAAGGGAGAACACAGATGAAAGCTACAGAATATTTATCGTTTGTACTTGAGATTAACTAGATGGCACACAAAAGTATTAAAGAACAACATATGAAATACTAGAAGTGGTATAATACTATAATCACCAGCCCGTGGGATAGCATTGGCTGATGGATGATAACTATGGAACAGTGTTACCTAAAGAACAAGTATCTTAGCTGAACTATGGAACAGTGTTAACTCCTGAACAAGACCCGTATGAGATCAGCATGAATATACAGTGAAATGTGATGATCTATTTTCCATGCTTAGATGAATAACAAAGCCATAAATGTTGCACACAAGTAAGATGAGGGTACAACCAATCTGGCTGCCATCCATAGGAGTGAGCATCATGTGCTGACTTGTTGATGGCCCTGCAGTTGTTGTGGTTGTGCATGTCGGGCACACGCATTCGATGCAGGGAACTGTTGAGTGGGGACTATAGCTCCCTTCTGCTGTATGCTTCCCTTGTTGGAGCAGCTGCGGTGAGTCGAAAGATGGTGTGTCTGAAGATGCAGATAACGCATAATGTTAAGAATGACATATCTCTTTGATCTGAAGAAATACACTAAGAGATCAACACCAAGGTACGAGAGTGGTCACACGTCTGTAGACTGAAGACTAAATTGGGGTCACATGATTTTATTTTATTTTGGTACTATCTGATCTATGTCGGATGGCTGGTCGTCTTGTTCCTCCCGGCTGACACTGTTCAGAATCTTCCCCGAAGAGCCAGTGACCAACGGCAGAGCAGCCTGCCTCCGCTGTCCGTGGCCCCAGCCAAAACCCCGCTCCTCGCCCCACCACATTGTCGTGGTTGCGCCGCCCCCGGGCCAATCCACAAAGACTCCCTGTCATCCAGATCCGGTAGCGGCAGTACCTTCAACCCACGCAACTCTAATAGATAGCCATCTAAGCGCTGCTTCCGCGGCGAACTTTGCGGCCCCGCACCCTTATGTTAGACACCAGCCAACCGGCAGCCTAGGAGCTCCGCCGCCTCGAGGGGTGCTCCTTCCCATTGCAAATCGATTGGCCCAGAAAAAAAATTCAGACAACTGACGCCTAAATAAAGTGATTTGAGATGAGGGTGCGACCTATCTGGCGGCATGGTGAAGTAGGCAGGTCCAGCTGCCGAGTCGGTGAGGCCGGCGCGGTTGTGGTGGCGACCGACGGCAGGGAAAGAGCGATGTCGCGACTGTCGACGGCTACGCCGAAGCAGCGCCAGGACTCTGGACGGATCCGAAGTTGGAGCCGCTCCGGCACCGTGAACAACGACGGGGGTGAATCGGCTCCGGTACGGTTCACGCGGCCGTCGTCGAGCCAGCACCAGCAGCACGAAGTAAGAGGCACACGGCCCAGGGCACAACCGCAAATGGACATCGTCTCTGGCATTAGGGAGAAGGGCGGCTGTGAAATTGGTGCGGTGGGGGTGCCATGGAGGTGGGGCTGAGGTTTCGCGGCTCGGGAGAAGGTGATTTGGCGCCCATGAGGTATGAATGGGGGCAGGCGGGGGAAATTGGGAGGGGAGTGGAACCATGTCTTACGGACGCATTTGTTTGAAATGTGAGGGGGAGTTACAGTTCTACCCTTGCCTATAGGCTTCTCAGTTGGGTCTGTGTACTGAGGGTCGGGGATAGTAGAGTAACTTTGCTTCTCTGGGCGGGAGCGACTTCGAGCGAGGAGGGCGTGTTTTGAACTATAGTGGGCGCGAGCGATTTCGGGCGAGGAGAGCGTGTTTTGAAATAGTGGGCGCGAGCTATTTCGGGCGAGGAGAGCGTGTTTTGCCGACCATGGTTTATGAATTATTCGGCACATGTCATTTCGGTCGAGGAGAAGGCGCACTTGGATGAAGTTACGAACCTACCCTCGATGTACAACGGGCCAATTGATGTGTGTCCCACATAGGACGGTAATTTCTGGTCTCCCATTTATTTGCTCGGGGGAATTCCACTGAGCAGAGAGGATATTTGATGGTTCGTTCAAATTTTGGGAGAACGAGCATCCACGTCTACCTTACCAAGTCGATTCGGATCAAATTTTGAAATATTAGCTTGCCACTTCTTTTTTAGATGGAGAGATGATGCTCGGGAGTAATGTGTTTTTACATGCTCGTTGCTAGAGATTTACTATACGACAAATAGTCGACCCACTCAAAAACTCAAATCAAACCCAAAATGGAATATCTCGATTCAATGAAATAGCTCGTTCAGTAGTTCAAAATAGTGAACTAAATCCAAACTTGAACACCTCAATCGAGTAGCATGTTGTACAATATTATAGTACTCCATGAACATGTTGAAAGTCAAATTAATGAACTTGTTTGATATACACATATATCCGTTCATGTGTGGATTGCAGACAACATGTTCTCCAATTTAAATATTTGAATGCAAGTTTATATCGAAACATGGTTTATATCAGTCTTTGATGCATAAAATGGGACCTCCCCCTCTCTCGGACTCATGTTCTCTCTCTCTCTCTCTTTCTCTCTCTCTCGTCGACAATCTTCAATTCTGTCGCATTGTCGCATGCATCCGACACACAAACCTTGTTCTTCCCTCTCCCTTTCTCTCCATCTCTCTCTCTTTGTGTGTGTGTGTGGGGGGGTCTTTCTAGTTCGCATGCATATATACACCATCTATAGGTCTCTCTCGCACACTATGTATGATACTCTAGCTAGTCCAAGCTAAATATCTTGGGTGCACTCATCGGACGCACATAGATTCCTTGGCTCTTTGCCTGTAACTCTCTCACGCACCACTATGTCGTCTCGGAGCTCTTCCCCCCCTCTCTCAAACTCTCCATCCACCTGGGTCACACATACACATGCATATCTCACTCGCAGTCGATAGGCCCATCTAAAACTCTATCTCTCCCCCTCGTTCTCTCTCCATCTCACACGCGCACACACACAATCTCATGCCCAACTAGCCAAGTATGATGGTCTCTCACTCAATTATAGGCACACGCAGTCCCCCCCTATATGTATATGACTAGCTAATCTTAGTCTCCATCACAAACATGTGCATGGTCTATCTCGATTTCTCTCGGGGCATCTTTCTATCACGCACGCACTCCCTCGATCTCCCACCCATATAGTCCCCTCACGATCTCGACGGGATCTCTCTATCACAAACACACCCTCTCTCCCTCCCCATGCGTCCATGCCATCCATGTGTCCCTCTCGACCTTTGTTCCTTGTTGGCCACACCTCTATTGGACATGTGCTACAGGGGTGTCTCTCTCCGTTGCAAACAATCACACACTAGCAATCTTCGTGTATCTCCTCGCCTGCTTTTCCATCTCGGAGATGCATGCGTGATATGTTCCCATAAGAAATGAAAAAGCACACACACACTCTCTAATTTATCGTTTGTTGTCACTTTCTCTTTCACACACATACTCTTTTTGCACACTTACTCATTCTCCTTCACGCGCACTTGATCTGTCTCGACTGAGGCACTCTCCTCGGTCCATAGCATTTAGATTTATTGAAAAGTCAAACATCGCAAAGTTTGACCATGTACGTGGAGAAAAAGAATTACATCTAGTACGGCAAACATATACCATTAGATTCACCATGAGATGTAGTTTTGTATGATGTATCTTTGGTATTGTAGATATAAATAACATTTGCGTAAACCTGATCAAAGTTTCCAAAGTTTGACTTCTAAAAAATTTACATGCACTGCATTATCGAGCGGATGGAATATCTCTTTCCCCCTGTCAGCTATCTGACGGACCACTCAGCCTTATCGGGGCTCCTCAATCTCTCTCTCTCAAACATTATTGGTCCGTTTGGTTCGTGAGCTGACCCTCATGCCTTGATGGCCGGTACTGCCTGATGTGGACGTGAGATGTAAAATATTTCTGCCTGGCTAGGCTTGTGTGGTGCTGAAGCGTTTGGTTCATGCCTGGGCCAGGCAAAGCATCAACGTCCCATCAGTCAATCCATGCACCAATTATTTAATGCTAATATCCATCCATGTTGCTGTTAGCCTCGTGGCCACACGACCAGGCACGACCAGGCATTCGAAATCGGTCGCCTGGGCCAGGCTACTTGCAGTGTCTGGAGTTTAGCTAGGCTAATTAAAGTGCAAGGGAACCTAGGCCATGCGGGCTTTCTTTTTCACAGGGTAGCAACCAAACAAGCTTGCATGAAATCCAGCCACAACCCCAGGCCAGGCAAAAGATTCTCAGGACGCAAGCCAAACTGGCCTTATATCTCCCTGGTTCACACATACACATGTCTCGCTCGCGCTATACATATAGACCCATCCAACACTCTCCGCCCTTGTTCTCTCTCCATGTGACACGCACCCCCCTAAGTACCATAATCTCTCAATCCATCATAGGCACAAGCACTCCCCCCTCCTAAGTATGATTATCTCTTACTAGCCAACAGGAACACACGTATTGTCTCCTTCCATCCATACGTCTATCTCGATATCTCTCGGGGCATCTTCTATCGTGCACACACCTTGTCACTCGATCTCCCACCCATGTAGTCCCATCACGATCTCCAAGGAATCTCTCTATGACAAACATACACTCTCTCCTCCCCATGTCTGCATTTTCTCCATACGCCTCTCTCGACCTCTCTCCCTTGTTTGTCAGACCCCTCTTGGCCACGTACTAGGGGTCTTGCTCTCTCGGTTCCAAACAACCACACACTATCTCCTCACCTTGCCTCCGTTGTCGAAGATGCATGTGTGATATGTTTGCATAAGACACACACGCTTTTTCTCTACTTCTATCGTGTGTTGTCCATGTCTCTTTCACACACGCACACACACTTTTTTCACTCTCCCTTCCTCTCTCTCTCTCCCTCTCTCCCTCTCTCTCTCTTTTCTTAGGGACTCTGTCACGTCCATAAGCATATGGATGTTTTGAAAAGTCAAACTTCAGAAACGTTTGACCAGGTATATGTGGAGAAAAACATTCACATCTGGAACAATCATTAGATTCATCACTACATGTACTTACTTCATACTATGATTTATCTTTGGTATTGTAGATACAAGTAATTTCTTTATAAACCTGGTCAAAGTTTCAAAAGTTTGACTTAAAAAAATGTTGGAACTACATTATCGAACGGAGGGAGTAGCTCTTTCTCTCTCTCTCTCTCTGCTATCTCTCACGGGCCTCCCCTCTCACTCCAACTCTCTATACCGACAGATTATACGCTCACTGTGTCAGCATATAGCTCCGTATAATGTTTAGTTGACCAGTCAACCAATCCACATGCTGCCTTGTCAGCTCGTGTTCTGTATCTTCGTGGTGCTGGCCCATGTGGCAGTGGGTTAAAATAATTAAACTAGAGGCCCATCTGACACGTGGTGAAGTAAACAAAGTTGAAACCACTCGGGGTAGCACCCCGCATGCTAGTAAATTGAGGGCGCATTGAGGACAAACTTATTGCGCTCGAAGGATGCACTCGCTCACAATTCACCACTGCGCGGCGGCATGCACAGAAGGACGCACTCGCGCACACCCAGCACACAACACACACCAGAACATGTGTACACCGGCATCGCCACCGGTTGAGATGGACAGTGAAGCAGCCAACAAGCGGAGGCGGCTCGAGCCAAAACCGCATCTGGCGAGCCTGGACTTCATCAGTAGCCTCCCCGACAACACGCTGCCCGTCATCATCGGCCTCCTCCCCACCAAATCTGCCGTGCGGACTGCCCTGCTCTCCCGGCGGTGGCGCCCACTCTGGCGCTGCGTCCCCCTCAACCTCACTATCGACAGCTGCCTCTGCGACGGAGATTGCAAACGCATGGCCGCAGTCTCCAAGATCCTTTCATCGCACCCTGGGCCAGCCAAACGCCTTGACATCCGCATGTTCAGTACCAACTGCAAGGTCCAACCCAAGTTTGATGAGTGGTTCTAATCCCCCGCCCTAGATTAGCTCGAGGAGCTCAGCTTTGAAGCTGGACGATGTCGCTCTCTGCCACCGTCCGCGCTCTGCCTTCACGCCAACGCCGCGCCGCGCCAGCTTCAGCTCCTGCTATCTTCCCCAGATTAATGCCGTGCCCGCTCTTCTGCTCCCTCAACTCAAGAAGCTCGACCTCTTCGATGTTGTACTGCGCTCGAGTACCTTCGTCTTGAGCAGATCCACGGGTTCATTAGCCTCCACATCGCCTCGATGAATCTCCGATGGATTTATGTGTCTTGCTGGCCCCGCAACAAGACATCAATTCAGAAGAGATCACTCCAACTATTCCACGTTATGGTCATTGAGAATGCGCCTTTCCTTGAGAGATTGCTTGTATCGGATCTAGAAGGTCCAACAAAAATCAGGGTCATTGACGCGCCGAAATTGACAGCGTTGGTGTACTCGTCTACCAAATTCTCCTGGTTTACTCTTCCAATTTTGTAGTAACATAATTTGACCATAGATTTAACTGACAAAATGTTAATGCATGTCACTAAGAACTATATCGTTGGATTCATATTTGAACATAATTTCAAATGGTGTAATATTTAGTGACATGCATTGGCATTTTCTTAGGTAAATCTATGGTCAAAATTTTATACTAAATACGAGGTAGTATTACAAAAGTGGGCTATGTTGGCCAAAACATGTGCCAAATTCACTTGTGATGCATTTGGCATCGATGCCCCTCCATTGCTCACCTGGTGTCCCAATCTGGATCACTTACTTTGCTCTGGTGCCAAATTAACTCACGCAATGAAAAAACACTGCGTGGGAGAGAGAGAGGACCGAGGCAGTAAAAAACACTTGTTTGGGAGAGTGAGAGGCTGGTGTAGTTGGTTTGATTGATTTGTTTATACATGTGGGTCTAGGTGCATAGCGGTGCCAACTCTCTGACATCGCGAGAGCGGTGCCAAAATCTTTTGATTTGACATCGATGCGTGTTATGTGGCATACTTTTGTGAATTATGGCATCGGCCACATAGTGGAAGGCAGCAAATTCCCAAGCTCTTCACGTGCTCCTAGTTAAATGAGAGGAAACAGAAAGAGAGAGAGAGAGAGAGAGAGAGAGAGAGAGAGAGAGAGAGAGTGAAAAAATATCACTAGCCAGACAACCCTATCGTATGAGTGAATGATATTGGTACCTCTTGATGACACGACAATCTTATGCAGCCAGCTGCTCTAATATGTTCTCTTCTTTTGCAGATAAAAAAAGACCCGAAAGTGAAAAATGTGATGCACTATAACAATCTCATCGAATGCCTTGATCTCCATCTTATAGAAATTGATTTGATCGACTACCGAGGCAACACATCTGAGATTAAATTGAGCAATGCTACATGCACGTAATGGTTTACGTAAAGTTACGAACTGATATGATGTGAGACTATTTGATTGGATTAAAGGAGAGGATTAGGCCCACCCCACCTGAAAATCATGGGGGCATATATAGATTAGATGGAAATTATACATAGCAGCGACATAGCCCTTTGTAAGTCTATGATTATGCGATTAAATTGGCCAGGTTCTTTATTCTGGACGCAAGTGTGCTCAAGGTAATGATGTTTGGCATTCTCTGGCGCAACAATGAATGGCGTGCTGATCACCGCAAGCGTCTAAGCCTAAATGACAAAGTCTCCGCAGAAGCTGAATTTGTTTTTGAAACATCAAGTGGCCAGAGACTCGAAAACTTATTTGCCCATTAGTGACTTGTCAGGGCGGTGGATTTTAGTTTGTACGATAATGTTGCATCCACCTAAAGTAACGAAAGTTCTTACGTAAACTTCCTAGTAATCCCCTCTTCGTAGGTGCAACATTACTCCTAACATTTGTAATATCAGTTTGAAACTTGTAATATTGCCGTTAACTATTCCTGCGTTTTCAAAATCCTGCGAATCAAACAGGTCCTGAGTTGGTGATGAGGTTGTGCCTCCCATCTTTCACCAATAGCCGTCGGATCTAGATCTGACGCATACAAACCAAGCTTCTCCATTTTTGCAAAAAGATGCCCGCACTTGTTCCCTATTTACAAACAACTCATTGTCTCTCACAATCAGCCTCATATCCTCCCCACCACATCTAGGAGTAGAAGCCCGTGGAAAAATCTGGCATGATGGCCATTGCCGGAGCCGTCCACCCCCAATATTGGTGTTCCATGCAATGCACGGGCATCTACGCATGGGAAATTATGTCAAACATGGCTAGTTGTAAGAAGGCTAGCTCTACAGCCATGATGATAGTGACTGGAGACAGTGAGGCTGACTATGGTATGCCGAACACGGCGCCTATACTCAGGTGACATCTCCGGCGCAGGGTCTTGTCAATTCACTATGAGGAGCAGCATGTAACAATTTGACCAACGGGTAGTATAGTGCTAGTACTCCTACTACTACATTGGTAGTACTACTACTAGTACTAGTAGCACCACCATCTGGATTTAGTAGTACTACCGAGTCCATCTAGATTTTATTCTTTGACTAGCAATATCTAGTAATGCATGTCACCAAAAATGTACTACTCCCTCTGTAATTAAATACATGGTGTTTTATTCCTATCGGCGAGAGAACTTAATGTTTTTTTGCTACTCCTAACTAGAGTACTTATAGGATTACATGCAATGAACTAAACACTGCATGTCATGTTTGGTAGTCTCAAGTCATTGAAAGCATGCACGGCCCACATTTCTCATTGGTTGATATGTCACGAAATAAGAAACAAGGAGAGAGTTAATGCACTGTGCCTAAGTATTTTGGGATTATTTGGTTTTCGTAAGGTGACTTACACAACATTTTTGTTTACATGCATTAACATTTTATTAGTTAAATCAAAGGTCAAAACTTGGCGCAAAATGCAAAGGGGACCAATAAACCAGTAAACATCAAACTTCTCTCGTTTGGCCCCAACTAGAGGTCCGGTGAGATGACTATACTGCACCGGCACAGAGGGGGACGCAGCTTCATTGACTTACGGCAATTGCCTTTGGGTGAATGACACATGGCCCCAGGGGTGGCTGGCCCACCTATCATATAGCCAAAGGCAGGTGCAGTAGAGGGCCGACGAGTAGTACGAAATCCTACGCACCTACACACGCTAACCAAGGGCTGAGTGATCACTCAAATCGCAATATCAGTTGACTAGAAGCTACGCTAGACCCATGGAGGCGATGAGCACGAGCATCAGCCAGCTATGCCTGATGGTCCACGACGCCGGCCTGCGCCCCAGCACCGAGGAACGTCTCCAGGTAGTATTGCTTGAGGCCGCCATGACGAGGGGCCGCTTGGACGAAAGCTTCATCTCCTTGTTCGACGAGGTCCTCGTCGGTTTCCTCGACAAGTTCACGATCGTCAAGAAGCTTGCGGACGACTTTGACATAAGCCTCCAACCGACGCGCCCAGGCTCTGCGATTCCCACCATCCTCAACAGCCACTAGGGTAACAACCTCTTCGACGCACGAGTGGCCCTATGACTGCCCGCTGTCGCGCTGGAGAATGTCCATCTCGAGGTCGCGCTCGCCGCGCAGCGCCTAGCGCAGCAAGACACCATCGACATAATCACCCACGTCTATGCGCAAATCGTCCACAAGGACTACTACATGCAAGAGGAGGACGATAGAACGCTGGCCTTCTTGGAGCGCAGGGCAACCTTGGACGGCACTGTTCAGAAGCACGTTGAGCTCGCCGCCGACGCCGCTGCTCCTCACACGTCGGTTGGTGACCCGGTGCACTAGGGCGTGAGGATGTCGTTGAACGTTGGTGGATCCGTATGTATTTTTATCTTTCCGTCAAATCCATGTAGTAGCATATGATACTATAGTAATTATCTTACCTTTCGCATCAACTTCATAATTTTCGTACGTACTCCATGCATGAATGGCGCCAGAACCAAACTTCTCATTACTCTAGGAAAAATAGTTATTTTCTATCTATCGGTCGTGCCATGGAGCAGAACCAAAATTTACAAGTTACGAGTTCAAAAGGAAAAGGCTGTCGTGTTCGCGTCGCACCCCCACACGGTTGGCCGGAATGCCGCTCAAGCGGGAATGCGTGCGGTGTTCCATTTTCACTTACAAGTGGGACCGCAGTTGAGCAAACCGACTATCGGCAAACCCCCACCCCGCCCACCGCGCGATGGCTGAATAAATAGGAGGGAAAAGAGATGGCTGTAGCACGAACTCCAAGAAAATTGGTGTTGGATGGGACTCGTGTGGGTGGTGTGTGCCGTACTGCTAGACGTGAATGCTAGTTATGGCCCATGCCACCCCACTATATCGAGCCTAAATCAAGGTACGTAGAACAAATTTCCTGCAGTCCGTGCTCAGCCCCCCTCTATCTCTCATCTCAGCCAGCCAGAGGACGCGCGGAGCCCATCGTCTGTTTGCTCACATGCGGCCCCACATGTCAGTGAAAACGCAAGAGGACCCACTGAACCTACACATCTTTCAACTTGACGTGCTGGTGATGTAAAACAAATCCAATAAAGATCTTCTGTGGCCGCTTTTCGAGTTACTCAAGAGTAGTAAGATTATATTTACAGTTTAAACCAAGATGCACATCTCGTGGCTTCAACTACCACTCTATTTTCTTCCATGACACGACCTGGATGTTGGATGTCCCACGTGTCGGCAAAAGGAGGAAGAACCCGACCAAATCTTTGGTTCTGCTCTCGGATGAGATTAGTGCACTTATTGATACTCCTACTAGAATAGAGGCTAGACATGATACTAGATGCGAGGAAGCAACGTCTACTTCTTTACACTCGAAGAAGAAAGAAGCACGCAAGATCGAGACTCCGCATATCAACAATGAATGCATCAAGAAGGCACTAATCCAACTTACAAGAGCAGTAAAATGTATTCTTGTGGTTCTTGTTTTCTTTGGTCTTGCTTTTATAGTCAAAATTATCATTGGAGTTCGTGCAAAACGGAGGTCCGTTTGGGGTCTTGCGTTGGAGTTGGCCTTACAAGTGGGACCGCAGTTAAGGAAACCGACTATCGGCAAACCCCCACCTCGCCCGACACGTGATGGCTGAAGTTAGAGAAACAAAGAGGTTGAAGAGATTGCTCTAGCATGGACTCCAAGAAATAATATGGTGTCAGATGGATGTCGTGGTGGTGGCGTGTGCCGTACTCCTGGACGTGAATGCTTGTTCTGGCCCATGCCACCCTACTACTCCTACTACTTACTCCTACTATATAGTACTAGTATCGAGGATTCGAGGTGCTGGTTACATACAGCGAACACATTAACATATGGCTACAGTAAAAACACCCGCCCGACGCGCGAAGCATGTGAAGCTAGTACAAATAGTGTACTACTATTGTTGATTGGCCTCATCCGATAACCTGTTGCAATGCACATACAATTATGTATTCGGAAAATATTTTTTTGCCTCGTCGCACCACTCACTCAGAGAAGCGACTCGAAAGCCATTCATAAATTTAGTAAGTTTATCACACGCATATCATTTTATTACACACAATAGGTCATCAACCCACATCGACAACGAGGATACATTATAAATACTAAAGTTTTCACCACACAACAAATAACAAGCAATGAAATGAACTTCAACTCAACCATTCCTCGGTGTTGGAAATGCTTGCTTTGAACCACAAGTTATTCTCTGGGACGGGCCATCGATTGTCAATCTGGAAACCAACGCAGCACTGATCATCCAGGCTGAAGCGGCCTACTATATCCCTACCAGGGTAGGGAACCACACAAATATCCGAGGTATAGACACAGTTGCTTCTCATAAATTCTACTGTTAACATTGTGTCAACAACAATTGGATCACCTTTCACCATCATCGGATAGTTTTGTCCAAGGAAGAGCGAGTTTTCTCCAAGACTATCAATTCTGTACCAGGGAGAAGGAGTTGGCTTTAGCACACTAGTATCCATCCCGAGTACCATGCAACGGGTGTTGGAATAGGTTCGGAGACTGCGACCATGGGAGACACCTGCTTCCTTAGCAGTAACATCATCAGTGGGCTGTATATACACAAGAAGAGGTGATCCATCAGAATTAGTTGCCAGGCGCCACAGAGTATATGGGCGCTGCTCGTCCTCATGCTCGTGATCATCACCATCGTCATCTCCCCCTTGGTTATAAAAATTTTCAAGTATAGGCGGTGGGATGTTCACAGGACCTTGGAAACGCAAGAAGAAGGTTAATTAGTAAAGGGAAACTTGATAACCCGCATGCATGTGGATGAAACAATTATAATTACGGTGGAAGACAAACGTACCGAAACTACTAGGATGCCATGCAAAAATAGTGCCACGAGTGGTGGCAGCAAACACAAGGCCCTCGTATTGAATTGCATCATAGAACTCATCCGTGTACAGAAACTAATTTTTGAGCAATATCCATCGAGTGAAACCATCAAGGACGACAACAAGCTTGTCGAAGATAGCAACAACATCATAGTTGCTGTAATTCCAAGAGCGGTTGGCAAATCAACAAATTGCTATCTTCCGTAGAATACAGTCACCATGATCATATTTGAACGTGCGTACATTACCCGTGTGCTCAACCTCTGGGCAGTGTGCTGAGATTTTTGGAAGTGGAACCCGGTGACGAGTGTACACATTCACAAGTTCCCACTCGCAGTTGGACCCAATGTAAAAAACCCAATCTCCATTTGCGCCCGCCCAAGCCTTGCCCTCAAGAGATGGCATCTTAACATCATACATATCATTATCAAGCGGCAACAACTAGCACAGGGCGAGGCCTCCGCCGTGCCGGCGCTAGTCAACATCAGGGTCACGGCGAAGAAGATAGGGGAGATCAAATCGCTCCTTGATTCTTGGGTTCTTTGTAATGATGTTATTAGTTGAGTCAAGAATGGGCTTGAACGAATCTGCCATGCTAGCCGAGGTGATGATGTCGCACCGATCAATGAGTTCCTCCACCACGTCATCTTTCAGATCGGGGCAAGAATAACGGGGTCGTTTCCGGCATGTTCCCTCCATGGAGAAGACGATCGAACAATGGCAGAAGAAAGGGTGAAGGGCTGAAGGAAAATGGAGGAGTGAGAGGAAGAGCATGCGACGCCAGTTCCAAATCGAGAGGGAAAGGCGAAGAGTCGGTGGATGGTTGCGAGTTTGCATGGTTCACGAAGAGGCCCCCCGGCCTACACGTCCGTTCGGAAATACTCTTACTACTCGCCGTCGTCTCACTGATATGTTGGAACGGGACCACATATCAATGAAACATGGTGTGTAATTTCTCATGCAAAATGTGATCTGGCCGTGTTGTCCCGAGGTGCTGCATTAGTTATCGACCTTTATTTTTTTAATGGTGTGCCGATCAGTTTTGAAGCAAGACTAACTGGTACTGTACGCAGACAAAATATAAACTACTCGACCACTACTCCACCTCCATTACTAGCAGTATAAAAAAGATATATAGGCTAGAGCTTGAGCGCTTTCTTGCTAAGGGCTGCTCACTTGCTTCTCACACTACCACCCTCTCTCCATATCTAAAAAAGATGACCCCTCTCTCCCTCCTCACTGGTTGTCACAGATCCACCGGGGAAGAAAAGGACGTGCAGCGTTGACGCACTCGTCGTCAGCGAGCGAGGTCACACACTGACGACAAGGCCGTCCTCTCAGACCTAGCGCCCGTACGGGATGGCCTCCATCCCCAAGCTCGCTGCCGTAGTGTGTGCGGAGGATGATGACCACGAGCAAAGCCACTTCCCACCGACCCTCAGGTATGCTACCTCTTTTCGAACCATAACCTTGTTCTATTGCCCCATCTGCCATGTTGTTGCATGTGGATATTTTTCCACTCCACCATCTTCCCAATTTGCTATCCTCTGCTCTGTTGGCCACGCAGACAAAAAACCATAATTTGCACCATTAAAGGAAACCCTACTTCATGCAGACTAATCCATGTCTGGGTTGAATAAGGAAAGGAAGGGAGACTGTACTATCCAAGAGAGTAGGCATCGAACCCGCATCTAGGTCGAAAAGGGGAAAAATCAGTAGCTAAGGAACGGATCTCGTGTCTCTTGGTTGAAGAAGGGTAGGAAGGCATGAAAACGCAATAGAGAATGACCAGGTCGATCGGTTTGTTGTCCTCGCATAGGAAAAAGGTGGCTAAAGAGAGCAAAAATGGGATGTAATCCACATATGCTGCCTGGATATTTGTTGCTCTGGGCAACCATACCTCCCTCACCACTCTGCGTCCGTGGAGGTACATCGTACTGGTGCGCCCACTGTGCGAATGGGCCTCCCATGCTCTTATTGCCACTTTTTTTGCTGCTAGTATAACGCCAGCAGTCAAGTCAAGCAATGCTACTTCTAAAGTGATGCCACATTTAACTAATGCCGCTCTTAGTCTAATGCCACCGATAAATTTAAGCAATGCCATTTAATGTCACTGGATTATTTCAGGGTTAGCTGTTGATTGTGGATGTATTAGAGATTTTTCAGCTAAGGCATTCTAATGCTGTTGCACAGCCAGTATACCAACGATGAAACTTGTTACTACCTTCAGATTTTTGCACTGTTAATGCTTATAGATTACATACCTCACTTTCATGAGATAAGTTAATTTTTGTGTACAGTGTCACCAAAATGCCAAGGCGCTGATGTCATTTTATTTTGGTTAAACTGCACAGACAATTATGAAGACAAGAGGAAAGGTCAAGAGTGGGCACCTCCTCCTCCGGCTGTTCTCTTAATTCGTTCGATCAAGTTTTTATGTTTGATCGATTATCAAGATTGGGATAGCAATTTTTAAGGTCCCCCCGAGTTCGAAATGATATTTACCTTGGAGGTACATGGTTTGCAATTTTCTTATACTGTCATTAGTTAATAATGCTAGTTACCTTCAGACTTTTGTATTTGGTTTAATGCTCATGCAGAGCTAGTATACCAATGCTGAAACTTGTTACCTTTACATTTTGTATTGTTAATTCTTATAGAAACCTTCCAGTGCTAGAGTTTATTGAAATATGTTCAGTAAAACCATTGTACTGTACCCTGTAATAAACATAACTACTCTACTGTTGCACTAGCCACTGGATTAGTGTATATTTGTAGTATTCGAATGGTGTTGCATTAGCGTATGGACATAAATAAAGTGTGGAAAGCTTTCCCAGATATGTGCTCAAGAAAACTCCTACCTGTTTTTCTATATACTAGACGTTTGGGTACTTTAAATTGAACCGCGAAAACGTCTTATATTAAGGAACAAAGGGTGTAGAGTTCACTCAAATTATCCCGGTAAAGCTAGTCACACCTTTGTTAAAATTAATGTTCATTATGTTATCGGAGGAGGTCTGTATGTTTGTCTCTAATGCCTGTCGACTATATACCTGACATCATGATGTAATGTTAAGTCATTTCCTTTTGTACAGTGTCACTAAATTGTCATGGTAGTGATGGCATTTTATTTTAGTAGAACTGCACAAAATTTTCTTAAAAGAAGAGGAAAGGTCAGGAATGGCTCAGTTTTTCAGAAAAAACGATGTATGCCTTCCTGACATCAGCCGTTGTTGCTTTATTTATTCCTTCAAACAGGTGGTTAGAAACAGTCTTGCTACATTTTCCCATTATGAAATTGGAATGCTTATATTTGCGATTCTATGCTTCAACTAGTGCCACTTTTAGAGTAATCACACTTTCAATATCTATGCAAACAGGGATGCTCAATTTTAGTGGAACTGCACAAAAAGTCCAACTGGTTCAACATTAGGAGCATGTTTTTTTTCCAAACCTTTATATCCAATTGGTGGAACTATGAGCTGTTCATTACAAAGGTACATGGTTTGCTACTATCTTGCTACTCTTTTTGTACTATCATTAGATAGTAATGCTAGTGGTTTGCATGTGAATTTATTGGCAGGGTGGACCTGCATTGGAGGTGCAGGACATGATTCAATGATTGGATGCTCAATTTCGGTTGTATCGATTTCACCTCTTCCATCACTGCGAACATGGATATCCTTGGTCTAATGAAGAATAGGCGCTATATTTCTGCTCTGAACCAGCAAATCAATTCAGTATGAAATTGTCCAGGGCAAAACATAACTATATCAGATTCTCCAGTGCAGAACATGACAGATGTTAAGCGGAAGAGACATGTTTAAACCGAAAATACAAGGTGTGGTATATGTTTACTAGATGCTTGATATTTGTGCAGACAGAGATGTCTGCCCGTTGCTATTTGGCAAACAAACAAAGTGTCCGCAATTTTGGTTGAACTATAGTCACTGCATGCAGTGCCATTTGAAAATAGACACAGAAAGATTGGATAGTCACTTCGTGGACTATAGAAATGTAGTACTGTACTATTTATTGGCCAACACTAGGTGCTTCATTGCTTTGGTCAGATTATACAATCGGCATCATTTTGCATAGGTTAAAGTTTGTATTCCGAAAATAGTCTCGCGGTGTGATCGAGAGAAGACCAAATCATATTGCAGTGGATGTTCCTCCATCATGTGTGGTTCATTCTCATGGTTCCAGCTGTTGGTGAAACCACTTACGTTTGCTAGAGGAATTGTAGACTTCACAAACAAATTTGTCTTTCAGTCTGTACTGAATGTTGGCCAAGAGAAGCATCCATGTTAGTAGGAAGAACAGATGTTTTTTCTAGATCTCTGCTTTTGGAGCTACATATTTGTATATGATCTGTGAATCATTGAGATGCATTAACATGTTGATCTTATGTATGGGAATCGTACTAGTTAGTTTTAGTTGCGACGCGAGATCCGAAGTGGCTGATCTTTGCATTTGGAGCTACATATTTGTATATGTTCTGTGAATCATTGAGATGCACTAACAGTTACTTATTTCTGTTCGCTCAGTGTTTACAAGTTACTGATCGATCACTAGCTAGCCTACAAATGCGCTCCTGGCAGTTTTATTTGCGACGCAAGATGCGAAGTGGCAGTTTTTTGAATAAAAATGCCTACCTTTGAAGAAACTAACAGGCTACACTATCGATCCTACACGGATAAAAATTCCTACCTCTGAAGAAATTGACAAGCTACACTATCGATCCTACACGGATAAATAGCGGATCACGCACGTACTACCTCCTTTCTGGTTTGCAGGGCTCAATTCAAGAAACGGCCTACTCGATCCTACACGAGTAAATAGCGGATCACGCACGTACTAGTACCTCCTTTCCGTTTTACAGGGCTTAATTCAAACCTCTCACCAACCAAGGTACTCCCTCCGTCCGAGATTTATTAGTCCCGTGAGCAAAGCAGCAAGACCAAGGCATGGCAATAATTAACGGCATGCAAAAGTTTAAGACTAATTAATTCCAGCAATTTAAGTGGCTACATGCGTGCCCTCGGCTGCGACTCATCGCATGCTGCTTCGCGTATTGCCTGCGAGCGATTCTGAGTGCCTGCATGCAGCCGGCCATAATTAAGGCAGCTAACTGATGCGAAAAAAGATACGCTTTAAATCCGTGGAATCATTATTGATAAGGAGGGAGATGATTCGAGTGCACTCGTTTGACCGCCATGCTAGCGTGAGACCCAGACGGGACGGGACGACACAGTCATAATTTCAGTTTCTCTAGTTTTCCACGGCAAGCTAGCGCGCTAAGCCATTATGCATTGAATTCCGATGACCGTCGCGCTACCTTCCGCTTATAAGTACTGTTTCCCGGCCTTCTCAGGTGCCACCGTGACCCAACTCACCATATTCTCATAAGCCCCCATTGGCCCGACGTTGCTCGCCACGTCAGCCATGCCCTCGCCCGTCCGCGGTAGGTGACGCCGGAGGCGGTCACCGCCGGAACTAGTGTTCGGGTTTTCACCAGAAGGCAGACGGAGGGAGGAGGCATTCTATCTGTCTTTAGATGGCAATGCAGAGATCGAGGAGTTGTTGGAGCGCGACCGCATGGCGGAGGAAGCAGGAGTTGTTGGGGCGCGACCGCCTGGCGGAGGAGCAGCGTATCGCCAATTTGCGCCACCAGCGGGACATGGAGCAGCAGCGCACCGACGCTCTGAGTCGCGAGCAGAGCGCCCGCAACTGGGCCGACTACATGGAGGCCGGCGCCCGGCAAATAGCCCTGGAGTCTGTCCGGCACACATGCATTCGCGACGCCGATTTTTACTACCAGCTCGTCAAGTGGGTTTCCCGCTTGGAAGACGAAGCTTCGGTGGACCACGCTGGCATGGAAAGGGCCAACGCACGCGAGCAACGCACCCTATCGCACCTCTGGCAAGTTCGAGGCAAGGCGGAGGATGCCGGTGCCGGCGTTTAGCATGGACAGCAGATGGCGGCCGGCATCGTCTAGTTAGCTAAGAGTAAGTTAGTACTTGTACGCTACTAGAGTGTTAGTGGGAGTAGATAGTTAACTTGGCTATGATGGTTGTCAACGTGGATGTTCAGTACTCTATATGTGGATCAGACCTATTACTTTGCTCTGAATTTTGAACTTTTCGTTTGAACGTATGGAATGGGCTGTTCTTTTTTTAAATGGGTTATATTTGTCCTCCACGGTTTAGAGGCTGACTTGTGGGCCTAGCAAGTTGATGCGTACACAATCAGGAGATGATTGTATGTGGGGAGGATGATAGCAAGGACCCTCCAAGGTCATGGCAGTATGCAAGCAAGTGCCTCCTTATTTCAAACCAATAAAAAAATGGCTCCTCCTAGTGGATTGCTGCCATCTGGGTCCCATGCCATTGTCAACATAGTCAATAAACGAGAGAATTGCACAACGAGCGGCTGACACCAGGGACCCAGCAGCTCGCCCAGTTATTTTTGGTTTGGGTTAATTTGATAAATGCCACTCCAAATCTGGTGTATCCGAGAAATGCCACTGCATTCGAAACTTTGAAAAATGCCATTTCATGCCATTTCTAGTAGCATTTTTCGAAGTCTGGAGTGGCGTTTTTCAAAGTTTGCAAACTGCAGTGGCGTTTTTCAAAGTTTGCAAAAATTGAAGTGGCATTTTTCAAAGTTTGGAAATTGCAGTGGCATTTTTATGAATCACCATAATTCGAGTGGCATTTATCTAGTTTTTTTTTGAGACGGAAGCAGGGTGTCAACTGGGCCGTGCGGGACACTCTGGCATGTCTAGACAACCTTTTCTTTTATGTTTACCACAGACCAGCCCAGTAGTTTTTTTTCTTTCTGAAAATGGCTAGCCCAGTTCTTTTGTGATTTGTCAAGTAAGTTGCTTTATCAGGCCTGTTGGGCTGCAAATCTTTCAAGACGAGGAGAGCTTCATTCGGCTGGCCAAGAAAATGGCCTATCAGTAATGAGAAACGGGTTGTACATTTTTAAACATATCAAACTGGCAATTATTTTCAAATATCTTTTTTTCATTTCGAGATTTTAAATTGCATTGGTTTTCATGCATGGACAATTTATTGGATTTTATATTGATATACATTTATTTTTAAAACCAGTCTGAATGTGAGTCGAAATTTCGGGATTAAAAACAGTTCAGACCGCACCGACCTATGCAAAATTTCGTATAATTTTTTAACCGTGGCCACAATATGGGCTGTAATGCTAACATAAAGAGTATGGGCTCCAAAAAACCCGTAAGAATTAGCAAATGGGATGTAAATTATTTGAAATAATGGCAGATGGGTTGTATGCTGTTTTCCACAGATTTGAGGCTTTCCATAGATGGCATGTATACTGTTGGATGTCCATCCAACGGCCGTCGTGCTTCTTCAATCTCTGCTCTTCGCCTCTTCCTGCTCCAGCCGCTCAAACAAGCGCCGGCGGGACTGCCTGCTCCCTCCTCCCCGCGGCCGACTGGGCTGCCGCGCAGGCCTCACTGCCCCACCTTACTCCCATCGCTGGCCTAGCCATCCCTCAACTCACCCACACCCGATGTTATTCTCCGGCGACGGCAGACGAACCAGTAAACCCTCGTACAGTCGTACTCCCCTCAGCATGGGAAACAAAAACAACGACCGAGTCTTCCCTGCCTCCGTGTCGTTCCCTTCCTGGTCCTCGTCGTCGTCCACCGCCATGGTTCTCTCGGCGTGGCGTGGTCAGCGTGGTAAACGACCGACATGCATCTGAAGTGGACTGTACGTGGAGAGGCTGACAGCTGGGTCCACGGCCGCATGCAAGGAAATGCCTCCTTATTACGTGCAAAATAATGATTTCCCCCACCTGACATCTGGGACCCACCAAAAGGGCCTCTGTATTTCGCGAAAAAAATGTTACCGCCGCTGACACCTCGGACCCACCAGCTATATCTTCGCACGCAAGGAAGTGCCTCCTTATTATGCACAAACAAATGAATACTCCCCCTGCTAGCTGGGACCCAGTATAGTGGGCCTACTAAGTTGACGGGGACGAAGGGCTTTGTCAACTTAGTCAATATGCATGATTCTAGATCGACTGACCGTACGATGTCCATCCAACGGCCGTAGTGTTTCTTCAACCTCTAGTCTTCTTGTTCCAGCCGCCCAAAGCAGCGCCGTTCATGCTGCCTGCTCCTGCCTCCTGTGGCCGGCTATGCTACCGCGGAGGCCTCACCGCCCCCATACTACTCCGACCGCTGGCCAGGCCATCCCTCCACTCCACTCACCCACACCCCCTATTATTCCGCGGCGACGACAGCGCAGCCGAACAAATGAACCCTCGTACTCCTCTCCGCGTGGGCATCCACTGCCACGTCTTCCCTGACTCCGCGTCGTCCCCTTCCTAGGCCTCGCCGTCATCCACCGCCGTGGTGCTGTCTGCGCGGCATGGTCAATGTGGTCAACGACCGAATTCCATCGGAAGAATACTGTACGTGGAGAGGCTGACAGCTGGGTCCACGGCAGCCACAAGGAAGTGCCTCCTTATTACAGGGAAAATAATTATTCCTCCACCTGACAGCAGGGACCCACCGGACGCCCACCAGTATATCGCGAAAAAAATGTTTGCCCCTGACTGCTGGGACCCACCCGACGGGCCACCGTATTTCGCGAAAAAAACATCCGCCCTGCTGTCAGCTCGGAACCACCGGAAGTGCCTCCTTATTACGCACAAAAAATTTAATACCCCCTGCTAGCTGGGACCCACCTTGGTGGGAGGCTGACTTGTGGGCCTACTAAGTTGACGGGGACAGAGGGCTTTGTCAAATTAGTCAATATGCACGATTCTAGCTCCAGTGACCGTACGATGTCCATCCAACGGCCGTAGTGCTTCTTCAACCTCTGGTCTTCTTGCTCCAGCCGCCCAAACCAGCATCGGTCGTGCCTCGTGCTCCTGCCTCCCATGGCCGGCTGCGATGCGGTGGAGGCCTCACCACCCCCTACTACTCCCACCGCTGGCCAGGCCATCCCTCTACTCACCCACACCCCCTGTTATTCTGCGGCGACGGTAGCCTCACACCGCAGCGAACCAGTGAACCCTCGTACTCCTCTACGTGTGGGCATCCAGTTCCGCGTCTTCCCCGGCTCCGCGTCGTCCCCTTCCTAGGCCTTGCCATCATCCACCGCCCTAGTGCTCTCGGCACGGCGTGGTCAACGTGGTCAAGGAACGGCTTCTATCAGACGTGGACTGTACGTGGAGAGGCTGACAGCTGGGTCCATGGCCGCAGCAAGGAAGTGCCTCCTTATTACATGCAAAATAATTATTCCTCCACCTGACATTAGGGACCCACCGGACGGGCCACCGTATTTCACCCCCTGACTGCTGGGACCCACCAGCTACATCTTCGCACTCAAGGAAGTGCCTGACAGTCGGGACCCACCTGGTCGAAGCGTACGTAGCGTTGTCATTCTGGTCGCAAACATGTACGTACATATATACCGGTGGATGTAGAGGCGCGCACGTGTCGTAGTAGAGGCGGCCAGGGTGCAAGAAGAAAATACGGCCACGTATGTGTACATACGGGCGGGGTCTTGAACGCCTACTCACGCATACATATGGCGAGGGCTCGTTGACATGGCTGGGTCGGAACGGAGAAACAACGTCGTCCGCGTGTTCATGGGGAGGCAACGGAATGCGTCGTGTTCATGGGGAGGCAACAGAATGCGTCGTGTTCATTGGGAGGCAACGAAACGCGTGGGAGCCAACCGGCTGGGTCGGAACGGAATGCGTGGTCATGTTCATCGGGAGGGCTTGGACGGAACAGGCGATGGAAACAAGGCCTGGCGTACCACACAACGGAGGAAACGGACCTGCTACGTTCGGAACGGGGTCCTGTTGATCGGGAGGAGTCTGGCATGCCGCAAAACGGAGGAAACAGACCTCCTACGGTCGAAACGGGGGTCCTGTTGATCGGGAGGGGTGTGGCGTACCACAAAACGGACGAAACGGACTTGTGTTGGAGCACTACGGTCGAAACGGGGGTCCTGTTCATCGGGAGGGGTGTGGCGTACCGCAAAACGGGACTCCACAGGATACTGCTCATCTCCACCGTCGACCCCCTCCAGCCTCCACGAGCTACTGTTCATCCACCGTCGACCTCCTCCAGCCTCCACCTGCGACTGTTCATCCAAGGGCTCCTGTTCATCCAGCCTCCACCGCGCGCTACTCCACCAGCTACTGTTGTACCAGCCCTCTCCACGGGCTCCTATTCAACCACCCCTCCATGGGCTAGTGTTCATCCTGCCCTTCACTGTCTACTGTTCATCCTGCCCTCCACGGGGTGGTCTTGTTCATCCAGGCCTCCACAGGGTCTTGTTCATCCAGCCCCAACCGGCTCAATCGATCGGGGTCCTGTTCATCCAGAGGCA
>NC_057812.1:317332776-317464531 GCF_018294505.1 Triticum aestivum
GAATCGCTCGATCGGGTTCAGTTAACAGCCATCGATCGATCGCTCGGGTTCAGTAACGCATAGCCTGCAGTGCAATCGCTCGGGGTCAGTTAGAGCCCAATGCCTCGCTCGGGTTCAGTTAGAGCCAACGCCTCACACACACGCGCGTACGTGTACGAGAGAAACGCGCATCGCTCGGCCCCCGACCTCCCACCGTTACCGGGAACTCCCCGAAATTTTCCTCCCCCTCACGTCTACCACGATTTTTTCCGTCAGGGACGCCCCAAAGAATGTCATGCAGCTGCGTCTCCGGCCCGCCCAAGACGAAAAGCCAATTTTCTGTCATAGAAGTAGGACTCCACCACATCTGTGATGATACCGGGTTTTGTCACAATTGTCGTCATACAAGTGTCATATGTATGACAGAAAAAAAAATTCCTTCGGCCCAAAATGTCACAGATATGTCTTTTTTTGTAGTGTGAACCACCGTTGCCGCATCACATTTACTAACCGGCTCTGCTTCAACCCACTTAGTAAACTTATCAACCGCCACCAAGAGGTGTGTCTTCTTATCCTTGGAGCTTTTGAAAGGCCCAACCATATCAAGCCCCCAAGTTGCAAACAACCAAGTAATTGGAATCATCCTCAATTCTTGAGCCGACACATAAGCTCGTCGTGCAAATTTCTAACAGCCATCACATCTGGTTACCAAATCCTCAGCATCAGTGTCGGTGTCAAAATTGGCGGATCTCGGGTAGGGGATCCCGAACTGTGCGTCTAAGGCGGATGGTAACAGGAGGCAGGGGACACGATGTTTTACCTAGGTTCGGGCCCTCTTGATGGAGGTAATACCCTACGTCCTGCTTGATTGTTCTTGATAATATGAGTAGTACAAGAGTTGACCTACCACGAGATCGAAGAGGCTAAACCCTAGAAGCTAGCATATGGTATCATTGTTGTTGTCCTACGGACTAACACCCTCTAGTTTATATAGACACTGGAGGGGTCTAGGGTTACACAGAGTCGGATACAAGGAAGGAGATCTACATATCCGTATTGCCAAGCTTGCCTTCCACGCCAAGGAGAGTCCCATTCGGACACGGGATGAAGTCTTCAATCTTGTATCTTCATAGTCCAACAGTCCGGCCAAAGGATATAATCCGGCTGTCCGGATACCCCCTAATCCAAGACTCCCTCAGTAGCCCCTGAACCAGGCTTCAATGACGATGAGTCCGGCTGAGATCGTCTTCGGCATTGCAAGGCGGGTTCCTCCTCCGAATACTTCATAGAAGATTTTGAACACGAGGATCATGTCTGGCTCTACAAAACAAGTTCCACATACCACCGTAGAGAGAATAATATTTTCACAAATCTAATCTGCTGACGCATTCCGCAGTGTGACATCACACCATAGCCAGGTCACCATTCGAATCGTTTTTTCAAAACTCGCTTATCCCCCAACCATCAATTACGGCACTTGGGGGATAAGCGAGTTTTACCAGGCTGGTGGGGGCGCATAGTTTCGTCCTCCCTTATAAAGGGATAAGGGTTCACCTTTTTCTACCCATGCCTTCTTCCTCCTTGCTCATTCATTCTTGCGCACTCGAGCTCCAGCACCCAAGTCCACATCCTTCTCCTCAACCCTCTCCAAACATGTCCGGAGCGGGAGGCAAGTGGATGGTATCCTCCGTGACGGAGGGAGACATCAAAAAGCTGCGCGGGGCCGGATACTTAGCCGCGGATATCGTGCACCGTCTGCCATCCGCGGGGCAGATCGTCCCTACCCCGGAAGCTCACAAAAGGGTGGCCTTCCTCACCCACTTCGTCCGCGGACTGGGATTTCCTCTCCATCCATTCGTCCGCAGCCTTATGTTCTATTACAGGCTGGACTTCCATGATCTGGCCCCGAATTTCATCCTCAACATCTCGGTGTTCATCGTCGTGTGCGAGGCTTTCCTCCACATCCGGCCCCAATTCAGCCTGTGGCTGAAGACCATTAATGTCAAACCGAAGGTAGTAGGCGGCCAACAAGCGGAATGCGGCGGAGCCATGGTGGCAAAAAAGCCCAACGTTACATGGCTCGAGGGCTCCTACATGGAGACCATAAAGGGGTGGCAATCGGGGTGGTTCTACATCACCGAGCGCGCAACACCAACTGGGTAGCGGCCCCCGAGTTTCGATCCGGAATCCCCACGTGGCTGACTTCCTAGAAGGAGAAGGGCCTGTCCTGGGGCTCATCGGTGGAGCTGGACAGACTCCAGAAGTGTATCTGGAACATGATAGGCAAGAAACTCAAGCTTGTCAACATAGTCCAGGTCATGCTCTTCTGCCGGATCCTCCCGTTTCAACAACGGGCTTTCAACTTATGGGAGTTTGACCCGGCCCAGCACCAGACCCTACGCGAGCTCATCGACACGACGCATAAGGACGTCTGGAAGGTGCTGTTCAAGGGAGCCGAGGTCCCCCCTCCCCTCACTGAGGACCGCGGGCTAAGCGCGAAGCGCCCTGCGAATCCGGTAAGTTCTGTACATCTGGTAAGGTATTTATTTCCCATAGCTTAACCATGTGCGGGGTTTGAGCTCCCATGCCTTTGACAGGACTAGGTGGAGACATCGGAGCAGATTGACTGTCCGACCCCTCTGCCCGAAGACCCTGTAGACGCTCTCCTGGCGGAGATGCGGACTCCGGCTCCTTATGAGGTGCCGGAGAAGATCAAGAAGAAGGCCATGGGAACCCGAAAGAGTGCCCGGCGCTAGGTGGTATCGGACTCATCGTCTGGTAACTCCAAGACGCACTCCTCCGTGAAAACGAGGAGGAGGAAAATGAAGGTTCTCCCCCTCCAGCCGGGGGAGACAGGAAAAGGAAGGCCGCCCCAACCGGGGAGGCCGAAGGGTCCAAGAAGGGAAGGACTCTCCTTGCGGACTGTTCCACCACCGCCGCCAACAGCGAAGACGAGTGGTTACTTAGGGCCAAGCCCCTGGCGAAGTCGTAAGTATTCGGATACCAGAGTAAGTCATAGCATACTTTTATTGCACTGCTTCTCCTAACGTCGAATATGATCATGCAGTCCGCCCCGAGCCCGTATCGACGTATCCTCGTCGGATGGTTCCTTGGACTCGTCCAATATGAATAGTGATACACTTCCAACCGCCTCCTCTCCACGCCCTATGGACATTGTCGAGGTATTGTCTCAAGGGGCACCGAGCCTTCTGGACTCCAAGCGCAAAGGGAGCAAGACCCCCCAGGGCTCCAAGTTCGTCCCTCAGCCAAACACCGCGCCGGAACCTCCGGTGGTTCCGGACTCCGGCAGGCACCCCCCTTCCAAGAGGGGCAAGCCGCCCGTGTCGATGACCTCTGTCCAAATAGAGGCACCGGACAACCTGCTGGGAGCGCTTCGCGGCGCTTCCATCGACGAAGAGCACCGCACTATTATGAGTGCGGTGATTAAGAAGGTTCAGTCCGCCAAGAGCGGACTGACTGAAGCATGTGCCAGCCTTCTAACAAGCTTTGAGGTATGTGTTTAAAATATAGGAAAATATTACCGCATAGACAGTAGCCCCTGATGCTCTGTTTGGTGTTCACAAAGAAAAGCCGAATAGAGGATCAAATAATATCTGCAGGAGTCTAATACAAGTATGTCTATATGAGTATGCAGGCTTCGCTGCTGACCTCTGCCACACTAACTGCAGAGGTCGCTGCACTGAAGCAGAACCTCGAGCGGTCCGAGAAAGAGCTCGGCCTTGCCAAGAGGCAGCTCGAGGAGAACAAAGGTAAGTAATACCTTGTCTATATATAAAAAAGATGTGGTTGCAAAATGATAGGATCATCATGGATGTGCTAGGGGCCATGACGGAAGTGGCGACCCTGAAGCAAGCGCTGTCCGAGGCCGAAAACAAAGCGGCCAAGGAGCGCACCGAGCGGGAAAAACAAGAGGCACAGGTGGGCGAGGTGCAGCAAGAGCTCCAGGCTCTTGTGAAGAAGCACGAGACTTTGGAGCTTGACTCGAAGACGCGAGAGTCTGAGCTTGCCGCGGCCCTTGAGAGCACGAAGCATGCTAAGGCTGAAGCCCAAAAGACCCTCCAGGAAATTGAGGCAATGAGGAAGATAGAGGGGGGTAAGGCATTCATTATGCAAAGCAAGCATGTGAAAGTAAATTACTTGTTACTTACCCGAGTCCGGAGCTCTCTAGGAGCATTCGCAGATTTGCCCCGCAGCGTGTGGATGCCGCAAAGTACTACCAGGCCGAGGAGGGAAGCTCGATGGAGAAGTTGTTCTGGTCTCAGTATACTGGGATCGAACACCCGATACCTGTGAGCGACCAGCTGAAGCAACTGGTCGAGTTGCACAAGGCGGCTGAACAGGCCATGAGGGGCCTTATAGTCCGGATGTGGCCTAGCGACTCCCTTCCCAACAACTACTTCGGCCTGGTGAGGCAGCTTGTGGATGCCTGCCCACGGCTGGAAGTCATAAAGCGGCCCGTCTGCATCGAAGGTGCGCGCAGGGCTTTTGCCCATGCGAAGGTGCACTGGGCCAAGATGGACGCCGAGAAGTTGGTGAAGGAGGGGCCGCCATAGGGAAAGGAGCATCGCCATCCCTGAAATGTATTATGAAGGGTGCCTATCTTGTGGCGGACGAGTGTGCGAAGGATGTAATTTTTGAATGAACTTTCTCGTGTTATCCTGTGTTATGAAAACTTGTTCATGTGCGCTACGTAACGCTTGTTTGAAATTAAAATATTACCTTATGTTCGGCTGTTTATCAAATCTGAGAGATGGCCAGTCGTCAGCTTCTGCCCCCATGCCACGAGTGCTGGGGTGTTCAACATTAATTTGAGCACCCTTTTTCGCATTGTTGGGTCCTTCGAGGGAGGTGCTCAGCGCAACGAACAAGGCAATCGGACTATAATGCTTTATCACTCTCACTTAGCCATAGAAGTTTACAATTTTAAATTTTGGCGAAGCCCCTAGTATTTGGAAGGCCGAATTCAGGGTGCTATACACGCCTAAGTCGGACAAAGCCGACTCCTCTCCCTAAGCGACATAAGTCTTTAGGGACTCGAGACCTCTCGAACAGCGACCAGCTCTCGCCTTATCATGACAGTCAGTTTTAGCTTTCTCTACTGAGGTGCTTGCCCAGATGAACCGGGGCACAATCGCAGTAGTTCTCTAGTGCTACCTTAGCCGATATAGCGAAACAGAAGGTACCAAAAGATGGGAGCCAGGCAAACCCAACTATTGACCCAAGACATGATTCGGAGTTGATGCATATAATTCTATAAGTTCGGGGTGCCGCACTGACGAAAGTGTTCGGACTTCTCACGCCGTATTATGGGGTACGCTTAAGCCCCTGGCGTATTAGCTGTAACAGAGTGTACGGGTGCTGAATGTCATGAATGAACATATATATAAAAAAGGAATAGAGAATGTGGTAATAGTGTAGTGCTATGCATTGTTTATTCAAAAAGGTGCGTCGAAGAAGAATGATACAAGTAGTGCGATAAGCAAAAAGTAGGGCTATTTGACATGTCCGATCCAAGGGCGAGTTGAGAAATGGTATTTAAAGTAGGTATTTCACTCGTTATCAGAGACCACCTGGGAGTTCCATGGTGCGACGTAGCTTTCTGCCTCCTTGCTTGTTGTATCGTGTGTCCCGCAATCGTACTGCCGGAAGGGATTTCCAGAGAGTAAAGTCCTGAATGAGAGAAAAAAATAGCAAAACGGGAAGCCCCTAGTGCGGTTGAGCTGCGTTTTGGGGCGTGCCGTAGTCGTGTCCCCCCACCTATGCCCATGGTACATCCAATGCGTAATTATGTACACGTGGTACGGATTTCACCGTTTGGCTGGGACTGGGTGGGGGCGCATTGCTATGCAAGCTCGGAACATGCCAGGCGGTCTTGTTGCAGATTACTCCAGGCACGCTTAACGGTGTCCTGGTGTTTAATCACCGAACTGGTGGATTGCCTGAAGAGGCTGCTTTGTGCTTCTGCTGTGAGGGCTGCAGTGTGCTACTCCGTGCGGAGGGAGCGCTCTGTGTTTCCATTGACTGTGATGACCCCCCGAGGTCCTGGCATCTTGAGCTTGAGATATGCATAATGTGGTACCGCATTGAATCTCGCAAATGCGGTTCGCCCGAGCAGTGTGTGATAGCCACTGCGGAACGGGACTATATCGAAGATTAACTCCTCGCTTCGGAAGTTATCCGGGGATCCGAAGACCACTTCCAGTGTGACTGAGCCTGTGCAATGGGCCTCTACACCTGGTATGACGCCTTTGAAGGTCGTTTTTGTATGTTTGATCCTTGAGGGGTCTATACCAAATTTGCGCACTTTGTCCTAATAAAGCAGGTTCAGGCTGCTGCCACTGTCCATAAGGACTCGAGTGAGGTGAAATTCGTCGATGATTGGGTCTAGGATCGGTGCGGCGAATCGGACATGACGGATACTAGTGGGGTGGTCCCTGCGATCGAAGGTGATCGGACAGGAGGACCATGGGTTGAACTTTGGGGCGACTGGCTCCAACGCATATACGTCCCTTAGCGCACGCTTCCGCTCCCTCTTGGGGATGTGGGTTGCGTATATCATGTTCACCGTCCACACTTGTGGCGGGAACTTCTTCTGTTGTCCAGTGTTCGGCGGCCGGGGCTCCTCCTCGTCATTGCTATGTAACCCCTTATCTTTGTTTTCAGCATTTAACTTGCTGGCCTGCTTGAACACCCAACAATCCCGGTTGGTGTGGTTGGCTGGCTTGTCGGGGGTGCTGTGTATTTGACACGAGCGATTGAGTATACGGTCCAGACTGGACGGGCCCGGAGTGCTTCTTTTGAATGGCTTTTACCGCTGACCGGATTTAGAGCCTCTGAATCCGGCATTGACTGTCGTATCCTCAGTATTGTTGCAATTGATGTGGCGCTTGTGTTTGTTGCGACGTGACCTGCCATTGCTATCCTTGGTATCTGAAGTACCATGGTTCTTTGATATATTATTGCTGCGAGCCAGCTAGCTGTCCTCTCCTGCGCAAAAGCGGGTCATGAGTGTCGTGAGGGCTGCCATAGATTTTGGCTTTTCCTGGCCAAGGTGCCAGGCGAACCACCCGTCGCGGATGTTGTGCTTAAAAGCTGCTAGGGCCTCTGCATCCGGACAGTCGATGATTTGATTTTTCTTTGTCAGGAACCATGTCCAGAATTTCCTGGCCGATTCTTCTGGCTGCTGAATTATGTGGCTCAAGTCATCGGCATCTGGTGGTCGCACATAAGTGCCTTGGAAGTTGTCGAGGAATGCGGCTTCCAGATCTTCCCAACAGCCAATGGATTCTGCTGGCAGGCTATTGAGCCAATGCCGAGCTGTTCCTTTGAGTTTGAGTGGGAGGTATTTGATGGCGTGTAGATCGTCACCGCGGGCCATGTGGATGTGCAGGAGGAAGTCCTCGATCCATACCGCATGATCTGTTGTGCCATCGTATGATTCGATATTTACGGGTTTGAAACCCTCTGGGATTTGGTGATCCATTACTTCGTCTGTGGAGCATAGGGGGTGTGCGGCGCCTCTGTACTGGGCTATATCACGACGCAGATCAAATGAGTCTTGTCCGCAGTGTTCGGCCTGGCCGAATTTACTTTTACTGTATCCGACGTGACGTTTATTGTCTCATGTAGTGGCGTGCCCTCGTGATCCGTAGATCGATCTTGCGTGTTTTGCTTTTTTCCTGCAATACGTCTCGCAGGTCTAATGCATTTCCCCGTGCCTTGACATTTTTATTTGAGTGGCGTCGAGGTGCGGGCTGAGCTTTTGGCTGAAATGCGTCTCTGTCGCGGCCACGAGGTGGCCGATCAGCCGCGTCATACGCTGGAGATGTAGGTTTTAATGCTTCCTGCTCTAGTCGGGGTAGCAACCTGCGCTTTGGGTAACTCTTGGAGGGGCGTTCGAGTTCATATTCCTCGGCCGCAAGGACTTCAGTCCATCTGTCAGCTAGCAAATCTTGATCAGCTTGAAGCTGCTGTTGCTTTTGCTTAAGGCTATTTGCCGTGGCTATAAGCCGGTGCTTGAAGTGCTCTTGCTCGACAGGATCCTCAGGCACGACAAATTCGTAATCATCGAGGCTTGCCTCGTCTTCGGAGGAAGGCGTGTAATTATCATCCTCCGCCTCTCCATCTGCCACTCTATCAGGAGGGCTGGCTTCTCCATCCTCCTGTTCTAAATCTTGCTGGAGGGGATTGTTGTCATCTTCGGCACTGTCCGGAGTGCTATTATCTCCTGTGCCGGTATCACCACTTTTGCCTTGGCGAGACCTAGAGCGGCGCCCCTAACGTCGGCGCTTGGGTTGCTTCTTGGAGGGGTCATCCTCCGCTGTCCTGTTGCCATTGCCTTCTTTGGGTGTGTCCACCATATATATATCATATGATGAGGTGGTTGTCTAGTGCCCTGTGGGCAGTGGTTCTTGTTCGTCTCCTGCATCGTCGTCCATACCATCGATGTCTTCGGAGTCAAAGTCGAGCATGCCGGTCAAATTGTCGACATTTGCTACTAAGTGGGTGGTGGGTGGGCGGCGAATTTCTTCGTCATCCGCATCCCAATCCTATCGGACATAGTTCGGCCAGGACTCTCCAGACAAGGAGAGAGACCTTAATGAGTTCAGTATGTTGCCAACGGCCGAGTGTTGAAAGATATCCACGGAGGTGAACTCTATGATCGGTGCCCAGTCGGATTCGATAGGCATGGGCATAGGCAGTTCAGAGTCCGTGGCCGACGAAGAATCCGGCAGTTCGGCGTCACGGCTCCCATGAAGGGTAAGGTCGGTATTTGGCTCGATCGCCGCTGAAGATGCAGCCTCTGTGGCGGGGTCTATCTACCCATCCTTGGATGGCGCTAATGGCTCCGAATTGAGGGTCGGAGTGGTCGCCGGTGCGATTTCCCGAACACTGTCCGATGGTTGAGCTAAATCATGCTCATCGTGATCATGCGGCACACTCGGCAAGGGCTCAAATCCGTCGAAGATCAAGTCTCCGCGGATGTCGGCCGTGTAGTTTAAGCTTCCAAACCTGACCTGGTGGCCAGGGGCATAACTCTCCATCTGCTCCAGATGGCCAAGCGAGTTGGCCCGCAGTGCAAAGCCGCCGAATACAAAGATTTGTCCGGGGAGAAAAGTCTCACCCTGGACTGCATCGCTATCGATGATCGAAGGAGCCATCAAGCCTAACGATGATGACACAGAGGAACTCTCAACGAAAGCACCAATGTCGGTGTCAAAACCGGCGGATCTCGGGTAGGGGGTCCTGAACTGTGCGTCTAAGGCGGATGGTAACAGGAGGCAGGGAACACGATGTTTTACCCAGGTCCGGGCCCTCTTGATGGAGGTAATACCCTACGTCCTGCTTGATTGTTCTTCATAATATGACTAGTACAAGAGTTGATCTACCACGAGATCAAGAGGCTAGACCCTAGAAGCTAGCCTATGGTATCATTGTTGTTTTCCTATGGACTAAAGCCCTCCGGTTTATATAGACACCGGAGGGGGCTAGGGTTACACATAGTCGGTTACAAGGAAGGAGATCTACATATCCGTATTGCCAAGCTTGCCTTCCACGCCAAGGAGAGTCCAATCCAGACATGGGACGAAGTCTTCAATCTTGTATCGGGGAGGGATATAGTCCAACAGTCCGGCCAAAGGATATAATCCGGCTGTCCGGATACCCCCTAATCCACGACTCCCTCAATCAGCATGAGTTGTTAACCAATAAAACACATGACGGAAAGCCTTGGCTACCAGAGATTTAGAGCCGGCGTGATGACCACAATCTCCTTCGTCGATTTCTTGTAAAATCGCATAGCCTTCTTCAGGAGAGACGCAACGTTGGAATGCTCTTGTAATGCTGCAATGGTGCAACTCTCCATTTACAATCGTCATTAACTTAGACCATCATGTTATCTGTCTAGCCAAGACCTCATCCTCTAGCAACTCACCCCGGGTCATGTAAGCCAAATACGGAACCGTCCCATCAGGAATAGCATGGAGAGCCGCCAGCAATTGTGCTTCTGGGTCAGGAATAGCAAGGTCCTCCTATGTAGGCACATTCACAGATGGGTTAAGCAGAATATCCAAAAACGTATTGGGCGGCACCGGCTTACGCTGAGATCCTAGCCGGCATAAGGTATCAGCTGCCTCTTTCTTTCGGGGATCAATATGTTCAACTTGGTAACCCTTGAAATGACATGTAATGGCATCAACCTCTCGGCGATAAGCTGCCATAAGAGGAGACTTGGAATCCCAAGTACCAGAAACTTGCTGAGCCACTAGATCTGAATGGCCAAAGCACCTCACCCGGCTTAACATCATCTCCTTAGCCATGCGAAGACCATGGAGTAAGGCCTCATACTCTGCTACATTGTTAATACAGGGGAACATTTACCGGAGAACATAGGAAAACTTGTCACCTCGTGGAGAAGTCAAAACAACTCCAGCCCCCTGTCCCTCTAGGTGTCTGGATCCATCAAAGTGAATAGTCTAGTATGTGTTATCTAGCTTTTCCTCAGGCGCCTGCAACTCTGTCCAATCATTGATGAAATCCACCAGTGCTTGGGACTTGATGGCCATGCGTGGCACATACTTTTAACCGTGAGGACCGAACTCAATGGCCCATTTAGCAACCCGGCCTGTGGCTTCTCTATTTTGAATGATATCTCCTAAAGGAGCAGAACTTACCACAGTAATAGGATGACCTTGAAAATATTTCTTAAGCTTCTGGCTTTCCATAAAAACCCCATATACAAGCTTCTGCCAGTGTGGATATCTCTGTTCGGACTCGATAAGCACCTCACTGATATTATAAACCGGCCGTTGAACCGGATATTCCTTGCCTGCCTCCTTCCTTTCCACCACAATGGCTACACTCATGGCTCGGCTATTAGCAGCCACATATAACAACAAAGGCTCTCAGCCTCAAGGCGCGCGTCGACGCCCGCGAGCTCTTCACCAAGTCGGCTCATCGCACCCATCGCCTCCTGGAAGAGATCGTGACGAACAACGCTCCGCTCGCGCTCGAACTCCAATGCGCGACCCACCTTGTCCTCTGCTACGTGGGCTGCATGCGGAACGCGAAGCGGGGCGCCCCCTCTTGATAGGGGGCTGCGGGCTGGTGCCGCTCCGGGCTCCAACCCGACCTCGCGAGGGCCCCTGGCTAGGCGGGGCCCTCTATGTGAGGAGGAGCTGAAGATCGAAGCCAACCAGCTGTTGTTCATGACCAGGGGAGGAGCTCGCGGCACGCTCATTGTGCTCCGAGCAAGGCCATGAGGGAAGGGCGAAGAAGGCGCAAGCTCGGGGCGCCCTTGTGACGGACCAACTCCCAAGGCTGACCCCACGCTGTGGGCAGCACCCGAGCCTGCAGCGCTGGAGCTAGGCGGATGCAATGGGACGAGAGGGAGCTACCTCTCAAGAGATTTCACGGCCTTGGCAGAAGGTGTCCTATGGGGATAATCGTCAGGAAAGGAAGGCGATACACGGAATATCACTGAGATAAGGTACTTACTCGTCGACGGCAATATACTTTCGTCGCTTCAACGGCCCGAAGATGATGTTGCCGCTCGGGGATCCCTTCCTCTTGCGGAGCTCCTCGAAGTCCACACAAAGCCGACCGAGGAAGAGCTTGGAGGTACAACTTTAGGGGTGCCCGACTGCGGTGAACAGTCGGGCGCTGTCTCACCACGGCCTTCCGAGGCCTCCGGGGCTTTGACCTCAGGAACCGCATGCTGCGTCGCCTCACAAACCGACGGCCTAGCGGACGGATTGCAAGCTCCCAAGGACGACGCCCCAGGATCACCACGCGGCACGTGCTCCTCAGCACTTGGGTCGTCGGCCTCCATCGAAGCTAGCTCTCCTGCACCCTCACTCGGGGCGAGCTCGGCGCCGACGGCGAGGAAGGGAACCACATCGACGGGGTTCTCGCGGGGCCCCACCAGGCCGATCAGGCGCAGCCCCCAATCATCAAAGGAGGGCGTTCTCTCGACGAATTTGGCATTGTTCTCGCAGTGGTACAGCAGACAACTCTTCCTGGGCATGTCGTCCGGCAGGGGGGCACCCGTCAGGACCGCAAGCACTGTTTGCCGCGTCAACCTCATATGGTCCTGACTATTGAGCAAGGCCCACATCAGGTGGGAATGGCGTTGAAGCGGAGCAACTCGGTGCTTGACGAACTGCTTCACCACCATAGGCGCAGCCATGCCGCGGTCCTTCAACCTCCTCAGCCTGAGCCAGACTAGAACAAGATGCGGGCTCGCAATCCTCTGGTGGCACCAACTGGAATTGGGAACAGCAGGCACTGGCGGAGCATGGAGCAGAGGGATGAGCACACCGGCATCGACAAACACCCATCGTGTCCGAAATTCGCTCGTGGATGGAGGAAGCTCGAAGTCGATCCCCTCGCCCGCCGTCACGGCCACGGCCTAGAAGCTCACGCACCCCGAGCTCTGCCGAGGGTCTGTCAGATGCAGTGAGAAGAAGTGGCGGAAGAGGGCCACCGAAGGACCGATGCCCACCATGGCTTCACACACAAAGGCGAAGATAGCGAGAAGAGTCACAAATTGAGGGTCGAGATGCAGCATGTGGATCTGATAATGCTCGAGCACCGCGTTAAAGAAGGCGGAGAAGGGGGGAATCAGTCCAGCCCAGAGGGCATCAATGAAGATTGGGACCTCAATGGCCACCCGGGCAATGCAAGTGCGAGACACGGGCCAAGCCGGCGTCTCTCCCCACTCGTTGAAACTGGAAGCAAGCATGGGGCGCACCTTGTCCATGGCCTCGTCATTGAGCACCAGAGGACGGCCGAGCGCAGGCTCGAAGGACGGAGGCGCACTCAGCAAAGACATGGGCTTCTTCCCCTTTTTTGATTGTTTTGGCGCCATGGAGACGAAGCAGGCGGAGTGCAGGACAAATCAGAGAGGAGGAGCAAAGTCTCGAGGTAGCAGAAGTACTGGGGAGGCAAGGCGTGGGCAATGGGAGAATTACTATGTAGGTTGCGGGGGCCGTGTAGCTAGGCGGAACCAAAGCTGCAGGCTTTTGGGACCCGCAGTGCTCCATGCTTGATCCTTTGGCTTCGCCTCGAAGCCAAGCCCGAGCGCACCTTGGGCCCTGGGGCTACTGTCGGCATTCTGGGAACGGGGGTCCCCAGACTTGCCTGTCTGCGGCCCATGGCGTGGCTGTGCTGGCGGCTTTGTACGACCCATTATCATCAACAAGGCAATCAAGACCCTTGCGAGGGGCCAAGCCTCGTGAGGCGGACGACGCAAGACCTCCTCAGGATCGGCCTCACCAGGCTGCCTCGCGAGGAGCTGAGATATCAAGGTAGGGCGAACCTCGCGAGGCTCTTGTGACGTGCGCCATGACGATCGACACCAGGCGGGCGCCAGCGTGCACAGCTATCTGCGTTCTAGGAACGGGGGTCCCCAGACTTGCCTGCCTGCGGCCTGCGGCGTGGCTCAGGTGGGGTCCCAGCGCGACTCATCTTCATCAGCCCAAGATCAAGACCCTCGCGAGGGGCCAAGCCTCGCGGAGCGGACGACAGGAAGCTTCCTCAAGAGCGGCCTCATCAGGCAGGCTCGCGAGGAGGCGGAGAGATCAATGCAAGGGTACCTCGCGAGGATCCCATGACGCAAGCCATGACGATCAAGGCCAGGCGGGCGCCGGCCTGTGCAGGGTCCTTGTTTCCCCTTTGGTGCAAAGGGGGCAAGCACAGGCCAAGGAATCAGGCAAAGGTTACCATTCCGGTGCAACGAAACCAAGACCAGCCGGACGGAGGTCACCGTGGAGCCCAAGACAGTGTCATCACCAGTGCTTTTGGCAGCCGAAGACCACCTTTGGTCAGGATAACTTGTACTAGATGTTCCCCTTCAAAATGGCCAATTGTTGGCGCCCTTCCCTCTCAATTATTCGGGGAGAGGCCCAGGGCCTCTATAAATAGAGCTAGCCTCCACAAAGGAGAAGAGGGAAAAGGGGGGGGGGGGAAGAGAAAAACCAGTAGAGACTAAGTAGAACACACCGCACTAGCTCAAGAACACCCCTCGCGAGGCTGTTCTTCCCTTGTACTGTCCATCATCAGCCCCAGAGGCAAATCCACCACACCACACACTGGAGTAGGGTATTACACCACAACGGTGGCCCGAACTAGTATAAACCTCATGTCTCCTGTGTTGTTCATCATTTCATCTTAGTTCGCACGAGAGGATCGGACGTAGATAGGTAGGGGAGAGATCTCCGCGCGCACCCCGGTGTTCGAACCTCAAGGGTCTGCCGGAACCCGAAATCCGACATTTGGCGCGCCAGGTAGGGGTGCAACAGAATCTTTCTTCCGCTGTTCGCGTGTGATCTTCCGTCGTGTCCATGGCCGATGCTCGTCGGGCTCGCACCGAGCGCCGGGCTGCTCGCGGCACTCACGTCGCCCAGACGGCGCCCGTCGGCGGCCCCCCTCGTCGTTCCCCGTCGCCCGCCGCCAACGCCGCCACCGGCCCGGCGGGGAACGAGCAGCATGCCTCGTCCCAGCATCCTTCGGTGCGGCGGGATGGCCGCACCGCCACCCCATCGCTGACTCCAGCTGGCTCATCGTCCCATGCCCGTCGCGACCCATGGATGCACACGCCTCACTGCTCTTGGCGCGGGAGCTGCTGCACTATCGCCCCGTCGATGACCTCTATGAGGACTGGCTCGCCCGCATCACCGTGCTCGTCAGTGCCGTAGGGGGCTCCCCCTTGCGGTCCCTCTCGCTGCCTCGTCCTCCATCCCGTGCAGGGGGCGAGGATCAGGAGACGCCTCCGCCACCTCCTCCCCAAGAAGGTGCCTTGGCTCCAAGGCGCGTAGCCCCAGGGCAGGACCCTCCATGTCCGGCGCCTGCGCAGCAAGAAGGGAGCTCCCAAGAGATCCCACGTCCCCGGGAAGGTGCTCGCGCGCTCCCAGCACCGGCGCGCCAAGATCGCGCCCCAGCGCCTCCATGACAGGACCCCGCGCTGCTCCCAGTGGTGGCGCATGGTGACCCGCAAGAACAAGTCCAGCACCAGCAAAGGGCGCCGGTGGCCACGGCGGGCTGCCTCGCCTTCACCCCTAAGTTGCGCGGCGTCACATGGCCAGGCAAGTTCAAGCCTGACCTCCCTCCCCGCTACGATGTCACAGCGGACCCTGCGGAGTTCCTGCAGCTCTATGAGCTGGGCATCGTAGCCGCCAACGGAGACGAAAAGGTCATGGCGAATTGGTTCCCAATGGCGCTCAAGGACGGCGCCCGCACCTGGCTCCTGAACCTGGCTCCCGGCACGATCTCCTCCTGGAGCGAGATGCGCACCCGCTTCATCACCAACTTCCACGGCACTCGCGACCGGCCCCCGGCCGTGAGCGACCTGCGCCGCATCAAGCAACAGCCAGGAGAAACCCTGCTAAAGTACATCCAGCGCTTCAACTACGCTTGCCTCAAGATCCCCAAGGTAACTGAAGAAGCTATCATCTCAGCCTTCTCCGACGGCGTGCGCGACGTCAAGATGAAGGAAGATCTAGCAATCCATGAAGACCTGTGCACATCCCTGGAGCTGTTCAACTTGGCGACCAAGTGCGCCAGGGCTGAGGAAGGGCATCTCTCCCTCCTCGAGCTCCCGGCAGCCGACCCGGAAGAAAAGAAGCTCAAGGCCAAAGACGTGAAGTGCAAGGGGGCTGCCGTGCTAGCAGTGGAACCGGACACCAAGCGAGGCAGGGATTAGCCTGAGTCATCCAAGGGCGGACGGTACTGCGTGTACCACGACCTCCACACCCACAACACCAACGAATGTCAAGAGCTCAGAGCCGTGTGAGATGGGCGAATCGGCCGACGCCCAGAGCGCAATGTCAGGGGCTATGGCCGAGGAGGAGGAAGAGGTGGCAGACGATGGGAAGACCGTGGCCTTCGCCAGGGATGGCGTGACCGCCCTTGCGAGGAACGCTGGTAGGACCAGCCTCGCGAGGGAGGCTGGAGGGACCAGCCTCGTGAGGGCCACCCGCACGGCAATGCAGGCCTCCCTCCTCTGCCGCCTCCACCAAGGAGGAACGAAGGCCAACACCAAGACGATGGGGCTAGGGGCTTCCAAGAGCCGCATGCAATTGCTTGCATCTTGGGTGGCGCCCAAGACCCAGCCTCACAGTGCATCTTCAAGCAGTTTCCTCGCGAGTTGAATGCAGTCCTTCCCAAGTTGAGGCCATGCGCCCTCTCAGGTGGTCTACGTGCACGATCACATTCAGTTCCGCAGACCAGCTCAAGTGTGCGGCAACGAGCGGAATCCTCCCAATGCTTTGCTCCCCAGTAATCAGCAACGTGGAGGTCACTAGGACCCTCATCGATGGCGGGGCAGGACTCAACATCCTGTCCGTCGAGATGTTCGACAATTTCCAAGTGTCGTACGACCAGCTTCAGCCGACCAAGCCTTTCTCAGGAGTCACCAATGGTTCCACTGTTCCAATTGGGCAGGTTCGCCTTCCGGTCACCTTCGGGCAACGCAACAACTACCGCACCAAGCTCATCGACTTCGACATCGCTCACATCCGCCTGCCGTACAACACCATGCTCGGGTACCTAGCCCTAGCCAAGTTTATGGCAGTGACTCACCATGGTTACAATGTCCTCAAGATGCCAGGAAGCGGTGGAGTCATCACCATACCCTGTGAAGAAAGGGAGGCAGTGTGCTCGCTCGAGCGCATGTTCCAAGCCGCAGCAATCGAAGACCCAGATCACAGGAGCGGGAGGCCTCCCGAGGCGACCCTCAAGAAGAAGAAGACCTCACCTGCCCGAGCCATAAGGAGGTAGGCACCTCTGGAGGTATTGCGTTAGGATTCGCGCCCGATCAGGTAGCGCCACCCTCTCACACATAGGAAGGCACGCCCGGCGCCCTCCTCAGGCAAGGCTCGGGGGCTCTCTCTTGGAGAGCCGCCGACCTTGCCAAGGTCGCGGGGGAGGCACTTGGGCACCACTTGGAGGGGTGCTTTCAAGCACGCTTCCCTCAGAAAGGTACAAGTCAAAGGAGACCAAACCCTCAGGCGTTCATCGCAAGGAACACCCATGAGCTACAAGAGTCCAGAGTCATGCGCGGTAGCCGCCGCTTACCTGCCGTGGCCCCACATCCAGGCGAGGATGGAGGACTGCGCGTCTGCATCGACGTACCAGGGTTCAACCGAGCTGCGTCCGAGGAGCGCCTATGGCCTTCGGCCGTAGGGTGCTGCGAGGGACCACCTCATAGCTACGTTCGCATGCCCTCCAGCCTGCCGAGCACGGTCGTCACACATCAGCGCCTGTTGAGGAGCATTCTGGAGGCTCAGGAGGTCAGGCATCGCGCGGTCCTGGCGGAGGTGGCGATTGTCCCTGAATACCTGCACGCGCCACCGAAGCCTCCCGAGGCCCCTGGGCCTGGGGGCTCATGAGGGCCGACGTCTTCACCGCACATCGCTCACTTCCTCAGCATCACTTCATCTTCAACAGCACCAGGTGACATCTTTCAGAGTTCTACTTTCAGCTAGGAGTGCCCACAGGGCTGCACCATTCCCAGGCCGCGTGGGTCCGTCCCCGCGGCATGTATCCATTTGTTTATGCTCTTTACTTACCTTGTTGGGGGTGCCCCTCGGGCGGCTTCATCCCCACGCCACTCGGGCCCGACCTAGTGGCGGTTGTTTTTACCTGCGCTTGCTAGAAATTGGATTTCATCCTATGTGCTTAACATACCTGACCTAATAACCTACTCGATCGACACCTATCTGAAGAGCCGCTCGCTCTGGCACGGCGCGTGCGCACGGGTCCGTCCCTGCAGCGTTGATAAACCTGAGTGGTCGAGCTCTGGCCATGGTAGCCCCGCACGGGGCCACATCACCAGGCCCTCAGTGCCCTGACCGCTCCCTCAGAGTGACCATAGGTTGGCCGGCGACCGTAACGACAGGCCTTGTTTCTCCTCATGATTGGTGTGCAGGACCTACTCTAGGAGCAACGTTGGGGGCATCGTGAGCTCTCTCTCCCCCTCTTCAGCATGCACCGCTTGCACGTTAAAGGGGGGTACCTGAGCATCGTGACTCATGGGCTCCTACTGGCTCTCCAGCCCTCACCCCCTGGCATTGACCCACGGCATCGCGACCTGCCATGCCAGCAGCGGCTGAGCTCGCTCGAGGGCCGGGACCTGAGGACGTAGAGCGTTAAGGAAAGTGTGGGGGAGTGGGAAGAAGCCTGCGAGGGCCTAACCTAGCAGCACCTCGGCCACCGCATCTTGGGTCGGGCGCCTCTCCGAGGAACTACGTCAGACGCACAAGATAAGTCGTGCCCTCGCAAGAGTTAGACCAACGCAGTGCTAAATCCCCGCCCAGTGCAACTCTGTCACAGCGACACTACCTTCCTTTCTCGCCCGGCAAGGACTGCTTGAGCGCTAAAGGGGACCTCCCGAGCATCGCGACTCGGGGGCTCTTACCGGACCTCGGGCCGCTCACCTCCTGGCCTTGACCACGGCATCGTCACCTGGCATACCAGCGATGGCTGAAGCTTGCCTAGGGACTGGGACCTGTCAGCGTAGAGCGCCAAGTCCTCGTGAGGATAGAAAGGGGGAGCTTAGCCGGAACAGAACGGACACCTCACGCCAATTCATATTAAGGATATAGTATTTAGAAAAGGCACGGCAGACGCCTAACATACCCCCACGGGGTGTTGCTTTAATTCCTCGTAGGGAACAAAAGGTGCTAATCCTAAGGGACGCTACTTGCTAGCACCTCCCCAAGCGACGCCATCATCAGCAGTGGGCTGCCCAGTGATGGTGCCAATCCCATCCAGATCAGTGGCGTCGGCGGCCCGATGCAGCTGCCCCACTCCGAGCGCGGCGCGAGCTCGGAGGCTCGTAGCTGGCATCGCTCATCTCCGGGGTCGTGAGGAGTTCGGGGGAGCCGCTGAAGCCCTCAGTCCCTCCACTACTGCCTGAGGAGCTACAAGAGGACCAACGGGCGGGGCTGGTCCTCGCGAGTTCGTCACCACTGCCGCTTCCCTTAGGGCAGCATTCCAGCCGGCGTCCTTCTGCATCAAAGACCTTGAAGAACATCAAGGAGGTGCCGTCGTATTCAAGATGGATCACCAAGGCACCTGTGACACTCCAAAATTTTTATTTGGTTTTTATCAAAAACTTTGTGGTTTTGAGGAGAGACCTTTTTAAAATTTTTCTTTTTCAGAAAAACCTTCCTCTTAAAAACCTCCTTTTGCCTTGGCAAGGATTTTTTTTCTTTCAAACTTTGGTGGTTGATCTTTTGCAAGCTTCTTCTCTGTTAGTTCCCTCTAAATTTTTTTTGGGGAGTTTTAATTTGTTTTATTTTTTTAAGTGAAGCTCTATGAAAATTTGGGATTTTCTTATCTTTGAAGCCACCCTTGGCTTTGTATTTTTGCCCATGAGATAAAACCCCTCCAGAACCTCCCCTCCCCCTTGTGATCAACCTAAGTTCTCTGTCCCAACTAATCCAAACTGGTTTTGGATTTTATTCTAATTATTTTTTCCCCTCAAATCAATTCTGAAAATTATTTGGAGCCTGAGGGATTTTCAAAGCAAGTACACTTTTTCATTTGAGTTTTGACCTCAAACCAATTCTCCTGGATTGTCCTTTGAACCCACAACCCAGAACCATCTTGATCCACTCCTCCTATTTTCAAATTTTTCAAAATACAGTCTCTGCAAGTTTGGACCAGATTTGCCAAATTTGGTGAAATTCATATCCACACTGCTCCAAAAATTCCACCAAAAATCATGCAGCCTACTTGAGCAAGGAGAAGCCACTCCACCAAAAATCAGCTCAAGGAAAAATCACTAGAGGCCAATTTCATTCGGTCGAACACCTTGTGGGCACTGTTACTGTTCAAAGTTCAGAAAATTCAGTTTCAGTGTCATCTTCCGTCCGTCAGTTTCAGTCACGCGGCCACAGTGCCCTTGGCACGTTCCTCGCCGCCTCTTCCTCTTGTCCGAAGCTTCACACCCGTGCGTGGAGCCTTCCTGGCGTCGGTAGCGCGCTGGCCCGCCCTCGCCGGCGTCTTCTGCGGCGTCGAGACCTCCCGTGGCGGCCGACAGGAGGCACACCACGGCAGAACGCCGTTCGGCGCCGCCCATCGCTCCCTGGCTCTCCGCGTGGCCTCATGCACGCCAGCGCACGCCCGTAGCACAGCCACCGTGGCCGGCAAGCACGGAACGCGCTCTCCGCCGCCGACGGGCCCGCGCCATCCCCGTTCCGTCGAGCTCGCCCTTAACACCCAAACCCCGGCCAGTTTAACACCAAAACGGACCCATTGAACCTCCGTGATGACGCTCGACCCCCTAACCACCCCGACCGAGCACTGCGCCACCGTAATCACTCGCTGGTGATCCTCGTTCACGGCAACCGCCTCGGACCACCTATATAAAGGGGTCCCGAGCTCACTCTCGTGCACGCAGCACCTCCACTACTCACCAACACCCCGCCAGGCCGCTAGGGGGACCTCGAGGAGGTCTCCTCCCCCAGCTCCGGCCGCCTCGCCCCGCCTCGGCCTCCAGCCCGATTCGTTCTGGTGAGGCCATCTCCGGCGCTCAAACCCCGTTCCTTACCCTCTCTAGCTGCCAGGAGCATAACCCCCTCTTCAATTTAACCTTTGCAGCCCTCTCCGACGAGCCCCTCAACCACCCGAGCCGCCGTCCGCCGGAGCAAAGCTCGCCGTCGACGTGGTGCTCGCCGACCGACTCCACCACCATCAACTGACGTGGAAGGGTGCCCTGAGCACGGAGGTACTCTCCGATCTCTCTGCCTCGCCGTGGATCGCCGCCGGCGACCACCGCGGCTCTCGGGCCCCGGCGAACTCTGCCACCCTGTTTGAACATTTGAACCTGACCGGTGGGACCCCACCGTCAGCCTCTCTGCTCTCTCTTTCGAATCGTTTTCTGGAAGCGCCTTCGGGCAGAATGCGTTTTCTCTTTGGGCTGGCGTAGTCGCTACCGAAGCGTTTTCTGTTTTTATAAACTAGCCCCTGGAAATCTTCTGTTTCATTACAGATAAGACCCTGGACAAAAACCCTTATAACTTTTAATCAGAAAAGTATTTTTGATTGATTCTTTTTCTGTTCTCTTTAAAATTTTGTCTAGTTTTTTATCAGATTTATTTGAAAAATATTTGGTTTACCTTCTGTGCACTCCTTGGTATTTACGTTAGCGCATATATTTTCTTTAAACCGTAGATACCGAAGGAGGTGACGGAGCCGCGAACTTCACCGAGCTAGGCTCCGACTACTCTGAACCAGGCAAGCATGTTTGAACTTTTGATATGATGAGTGTCTTGGCATGTTGTGCATTTAGTTAGTTTCATGGCATGTTGGCGAGCATACCGATGAACGTTATTTTATGTGATAATGAGGTAAGTGAGTTCGATGATCCATACGTGGATGAATGTGAATATGAATGGCCATGTGTTGGCATGAGGATGGGTATGATGGCAGTGTTGTAGCATGCCAGTCTTACGCCAGACTATGTGACTTCAGTGTCAAACCATATCGGTCCAGTACCTATCATTTCCTTCCTTGTACTACCACATGTTTTCCGCAAGGAATATGGTTTAGTAAGTTGCAAACCGCTTTCATGGTACACACCAAAGAGGAGAGGCCGTGATGATGGTTCCATGGCCCTGGATTAAAGCCAGTCATCCGGTCAGGGGGCATGGGTGTTTCCGGTTGGGACCGAGAGGGGGGCACCCCTTAGAGCGCGCGTATATAAATTTGATCCCATGCTATTCGAGATTGTGATCTCCCCGTCTCAAAAGTTTTTCTTGGACGATGACTAGGGTGATTCCTAGCATCGAGAGGTAGGATGGGTGTGTACCGGTTAGCTGTGTTTTCTTCCGAAATACCATAAACGGAACTAGTCCTTCGTGACTACGGAAATCCGTTGGCTGTGGGAATTTTTTTTTACAAACTCTGCAGAGTCATATATTCCTCCAAATCATCTATTCCATGTCGAGTTTCGTTCCATCTTATCCTAATCAATTGTCAGCTTTGATGACAGAGACTCCGGTGAATCGCATGAGTGCTAAGTCCGGTTGAATGATTATCCCTGTGGATGGACTAACCCGTTTATTCTCATGGATTGAATGTTTATTATGAGTATTATTTACTGGTGAATTTAAAGCCCTTTCTGCAATGTCGCTCAGACGTCCGACTGTGGCATTTCTTTTAAAGCCCTTTCTGCGATGTCGCTCAGATGTCCGACTGTGGCATTTCTTTTAAAGCCCTTTCTGCGATGTCGCTCAGACGTCCGACTGTGGCATTTCTTTTAAAGCCCTTTCTGCGATGTCGCTCAGACGTCCGACCGTGGCATTTCTTTTAAAGCCCTTTATGTGGCGTCGCTCAGATGCCCGACTTGGTATTTCTTTTAAAGCCCTTTATGTGGCGTCGCTCAGACGCCCGACTGTGGTATTTCTTTTAAAGCCCTTTATGTGGTGTCGCTAAGATGCCCGACTGTGGCATCATTTCCTTATTCTTATTTGTTCACCTTTCGAGGCGTCGCTTCAGACACCCGATCGGTCCTTATTTATGTTCTGTGGGATTTCAGGCGGACTACCGCCGTTTCCCTTTTTACTTACCCGTTATGCCAATTTTATTTATTGTGCATTAAGGAATTAATCATGTTGCATCCATGCACGCATTTGTTATATCTTACGTCCGAACTGTCTTGCGAGTACTTTCAAAGTACTCACTGGCTTGTTGATTTGGCCAGATGCTGACGAAGGCGATCTCATGGATGAAGAGTTCGATAGCGAGTCCGACACTTAGAGGAGTCCCAGTCAGTCTCGTGCGACCCTGGATTTGGTCACTGTTTTATATCCGCTTCCGCTACCAAATAAATTTATCGAGCCTCACCTCGACGTTCGATGAAATGATATTCTTAGAGTCTTGTATTTCCCTTCCCGCTGTGTTTTTCCACCACCAACCTATCCATGAGTCAGTAGTATGTCTCCACACCACTGTGTCCTGTCCGCCATTATGTATGATTATTGGCGTGCTTGTAATAATTTGGTTGAGCGACCGCAGTTCAACCCTGTAATATATTTTATGCTACTGGCTTATTGTATCAAGAAATTGTCTACCAGTGAGGAGGATTTCTCTCATACTGGACTCAAAAGACTGGTTTATCAATAAATATTTTTATTGGAAAACCGGTCGTGATAGCACCGTCCGCGCGACAAACCCGGGCAATCTCACCCCAACCCCGGGTCATGAAGACCTTGCCCAGAGCGACGACCGTGACCTCCGCTCTGGTTGCAGGGGTGCCACAGTCGGCGTGCTACAGCCAGAGCTCCAGGGCCCCGCTCGGTGGCATCTTGAAGGCGAAGGAGCGAGGAAGGTGTATCCACGAAATTGGAGGCATGGCGGCGTGGAGCACAAGCTCGCGAGAGGAGCGCTTTGTGTGGACTCCAGGGGGGACGACGCGCATCACTCTGACTCACCGGCGTCGACGGCAACGCTGTCGGTGTTGCTCGGCGCCCTCCCACCTAGGGCCTACGACACGGGCGTACAAGGGCAGATGAAACCCAGGCGGAGGCCGCTCGTACCACGGCCTCGACACCTCCTGCCAGGTGCCCTCGCCCCGGTGATAGAGGATTGGCCGCTTCTTTGGTGGGAGGGGGTCAGGACCCTCTCTGGGGGCCTTTCCCTTCTCCTTAGCTGAAAACCGGCGGATCGGTGCCATTGGTGCAAGAGGAAGCAAGGATGAGGAAGAAGAAGAGGAGGAGTAACGGAAAAGGGTGAACTGGCGGAGCTCACGCAGCCCCGTACTTATAGCCGGGGAAGGCCAACCGCCGAGCACCATGACCTCAAGTAATCATGACCCATATCTCTGCATGCAGGGACTTGTCAAGTCGTGTGGTTGCCGAGGCGTCGTGGGAAGTGCAGACGCCCACGTCCAATCAACCGCCACGCGGTGCCCAAGGCCGCAGGCTGTTAAGCCCCGCGGCGCTTTGCGCTTGCCCCTTCGCTTCTCTGCTAAGCCAAGCCCGTGCGCGCCTTGGGCCCGGGGGCTACTATCGAAGTTCTAGGAACGGGGGTCCCCAGACTTGCCTGCCTGCGGCCTATGGCGTGGCTCAGGTGGGGGCCCAGCGCGACCCATCTTCATCAGCCCAAGCTCAAGACCCTCGCGAGGGGCCAAGCCTCGCGGGGCGGACGACAGGAAGCTTCCTCAAGAGCGGCCTCATCAGGCAGGCTCGCGAGGAGGCAGAGAGATCAATGCAAGGGTACCTCGCGAGGATCCCATTACACAAGCCATGACAATCAAGGCCAGGCGGGCGCCAGGCGGGCGCCGGCCTGCGCAGGGGGCAAGCACAGGCCAAGGTATCAGGCAAAGGTTACCATTCCGGTGCAACGAGACCAAGACCAGCCGGACGGCCGAACGGAGGTCACCGTGGAGCCCAAGACGGCATCATCACCAGTGCTTTTGGCAGCCGAAGACCACCTTTGGTCAGGATAACCTGTACTAGATGTTCCCCTTCAAAATGGCCAATTGTTGGCGCCCTTCCCGCTCAATTATTCGGGGATAGGCCCAGGGCCTCTATAAATAGAGCTAGCCTCCACAAAGGAGAAGAGGGAAAAGGGGAGAGAGAGAAAAACCAGTTGAGACTAAGTAGAACACACCGCACTAGCTCAAGAACACCCCTCGTGAGGCTGTTCTTCCCTTGTACTGTCCATCATCAGCCCCAGAGTCAAATCCACCACACCACACACCGGAGTAGGGTATTACACCACAACGGTGGCCAGAACCAGTATAAACCTCATGTCTCCTGTGTTGTTCATCATTTTCATCTTAGTTCGCACGAGAGGATCGGACATAGATTGGTAGGGGAGAGATCTCCGCGATCACCCCAGTGTTCGAACCTCAAGGGTCTACCGGAACCTGAAATCCGACAATAGCGCCCTTGTTTCCTCTTTGGTGCCAAGGGGGCAAGCGCATGCGTGGAGTACCGAGGCATCAGGCAAAGGTTTCCATATTAGTGCAACGAGACCAAGACCAGAAGGATGGTACGACGGAGGTCACCATGGAGCCCAGGATGGTATCACCACCAGAACCTTTGGCAGGCGGAGACCACCTTTTGTCAGGATAGCTTGTACTAGCGGTCCCCTTTCAAATTGGCCGCCGTTGTTGGATCCCTTCCTGCTCAATATTTGGGGAGAGGACTAGGGCCTATATATGTAGAACTGGCCACCACCGTAGGAGACAACTCATTGAGAGGCATCTCACCTGACCCTTAGCCACACCAAGCACAAGAACACCTCAACCACAGGAGGCTCTTCTTCCCCTTGTACTATTCATCACCAGCCTAAGAGGCAATCCATCACCACTGCATTGGAGTAGGGTATTACACCACATTGGTGGCCTGAGCCAGTATAAACCTTGTGTCTTTGTGTTGCGAGTGCATCGAGTTCCTCCGCGAGACCTTAGCGAGCTAGGGCGTAGATCGGAAGGAGGGAAAGAACTTCACATGCACCCCAGAGTTCGAACCTCAAGGGTTTGCTGAAACCCATGATCCGACAGCGTTTACCGTTGCCACCCTGATTGGTAGAGTTGTACTGTTGTCCCTTCATTCCATTACTCTTCTTTTCCTTTCCCGACCTTTCGTCCTTTGAATCAGGGTCCTTGGTACCATTAGAGTCGGCATACTTAACTAGAGCCGCCATCAGCTCCCCCATGTTGTTGCAATGATGCTTGAGCCGCCCAAGCTTCTAATTGAGTGGAATGAACCGGTAATGTTTCTCCAACATCAGAACCGCCAAGCCAACGTTGATATTATTTGAAGAATGTATGATAGTTGAGACCCCGGTGTACCCAGCTGGTTGTTGGCTCGCCTTCAGCCTGAACGCAAGAAACCAAATCCACAATCGACATAGGCTGCTTGCACACGTCTTTGAAATTCTGTATGAACCGGGCCTTCAGCTCCGCCCATGACCCGATGGAATTAGCCGGCAATCCCTTCAACCAGGTACGAGCCGTCCCTTCTAACATCATCGTGAAGTACTTGGCGTAAGCAGCTTCACTAACACTCAGCATCTCCATGGCCATCTCATAACTCTCCACCCAAGCCTCAGGGGGTTGATCTGCTATGTAATTAGGCACCTTACGAGGGCCTTTGAAGTCCTTGGGCAGACACTCATTTCGTATAGTTGCCGTTAGACACGGCACACCAAAAGCTTTAGAAGGCACACCTGCCTCAATTGAAGCTGTCAGGTAAACCGACGCGTGCTAATGAGCCGCCAGCTGAGCCGCCAGCTCAGCCTCCCGACGTGCTCGGGCCTGGTCCACCAAATCCTGTGCGTTGGCTCCATTGCATGCCGGGTCATGAGGTTGGTTGCCGTTCAGTACTTGAGACCACTAGAGAGTCATTGTGCCGGCTATAGCTCCAGCTTGGACGAGGGGTCTCGTGAATCCGGTCACGACTATAAGAGTAAGCCTGCTACTGCTGGAGTTTCACCCCCGTCGGGCAGAGCCGCCAATCGTGTAGCTGCATCAATCATGTTGTCTAGAGGGGTGGAGTGATGACCCGGCGGTGTCATCACACGCTGAGGCGGAGTGCCGTTGATATGCGGCTGGCCGAGCGGTTCAACTATCCGGTTTACCACCGGCTGGTTACTGGCCCCAACTCCAGGGGTGTTGAAGAGGTCCCTTGACTCCTAAACCAAGGGAAAACGACTCCAGTGCTTCCTCCTCAAGACTTCACGTGAGGCGCTCTGATCTACCCTAAGCCGATATGAATCTGCTTGAATCCGCTGTACATACGCATCCAAAACGGCTTGTTCTGCGGCCATCCTAGAGTTCTCTGCCGCTAAGTCTGCCTTAGCTTGCGCTATTCCATCACATAATTTAGCCACTTCTACCTTCTGTTGCTCTTGGTTTTCTGGGGTTACCTCAACCTCCATCAGACTCGCCAGAGCATCTAATAGATCTGTTAAGACTTGAGCCGGCGGACGAGCTGAACAGTCAGCCCCAGCTGCCGTGACCGCAGCTGCACCAGAAGTAATAGCCGCGGCGGCTGTCGAGCCAAGAACCGGCTGTGTGCCAGCCATGAAGATCACCACCCTGTTTGGCGGCTCATGGGGGTCCGGAATACCGTCGCCATTGGAACAGTCTCCAAGCCTTCCATCTTGTAGCTGATACATTGAATTGGTCTCGCCCGTGGACTCATCATCAGAGTAGATCTCCATCTCACCGCTAGAGACAGAACCTTCCAACTCAGTCCCATGGGTGATCCCAACGAAGACATGCCTTACAGCTGGCTGAGCCGGGGCGGGTCGTGCACGCTGAGCCATCTCGATGATGTTGGTGCAGACGTCCAGCTCAGGGCCCGGCACGCCAATCTTGCCTATGAAGACATGGATTCCTCCGAAGGGGACCCGGTACTCGTACTCAATTTAGCCGGCCTCGGGGCCCCAGCCTGTCGATGTAGACCCACGATGAATCTTGGTCGTCCGGCCCATAGTGTATCCCTTGAGCCCTTCGAAGCTGCCTTTTAAGAACTTGACACCATCGTGCGTTGGCCCCAAGGTGGGCACCAATTGTCGTGGAAGTGTCACAATAGATGTCCTCATAGAAGGACTTAGTTGTAGGGCCATTGCGATGAGGTTAGCTTAAAGGGGTTAAAACGGGACAAAGGACACGAGGATTTATAATGGTTCGGCCCCTTGCGGTGAAGGTAAAGGCCTACTCCAGTTGAGGTGGTATTGCTAGGGTTTCGATTACCAGGGAGCGAATATGCTTTGCCTGGCTCTCAACTTGATGTTTCTTGCCCTAAGCTGCTGCCGGGTCATCCTGTTATATACACGGGTTGACGCCTTGCGGCCTATAGAGTCCCGGATGGCTCATACAATGTGTCCGGCTCGGTGATGTATCTTACATGCCTTATATTACAAATCTAAATGTACATGGCGGTCTATACTTACTGGCCTTAAGCCGCCTCTGGGCTTGGGCCTCTTACAAGCCTACATGTGAACCACCATCTTGTATATTCTTGGGATTCATATAGATGAACCGCCATTGTGGTTTACCTGGCCCCACCTGGGAGGGTTATATCTGGTAGTCATATCCCTAACAGGAATGGTTTCAGATAAGTCCGGGCATTTACTGGAGTACATAGAGGTTATGGGAACCCCCCGGGACTCAATGGGCCTTATTGGGCCTTAGTGGGAGAGAGGAGGAGGAGGCCAGGTGGAGGGCGCCCCAAAGCCAAATCCGAATTGGGTGGGGGGCCGCCCCCCCCCCCTTTCCTTCCCTCTCTCTCCCTCTTCCTTCTTCTCCTACTCCAACTAGGGAGGGGGAAATCTACTCCTACTTGGAGTAGGACTCCCCCTTGGGTGTGCCATAGAGAGGGCCGGCCCTCCCCTCCTCCCCTCCTTTATATACTGGGGAGGGGGCACTGAGGGAGTCCTGGACTAAGGGGTCCTCGGGCGTCCGGCCTGTTATCCATGGGCCGGAGTGATGGGCTGTGAAGATATGAAGGCCGAAGACTGTACCTGTGTTCGGATTGGACTCTCCTTGGCGTGGAAGGCAAGCTTGGCAACCGATTATGAAGATTCCTTCTTATGTAACCGACTTTATGTAAACCCTAGATCCCCCGTTGTCTATATAAACCGGAGGGGTTAGTCCGGAAAGGATATACTCATTACCATAGTCATATAGGCTAGGCTTCTAGGGTTTAGCCATTATGATCTCGTGGTAGATCAACTCTTGTAACACTCATATTCATCAAGATCAATCAACCAGGACATAGGGTATTACCTCCATAGAGGGGGCCCAAACCTGGGTAAACATCGTGTCCCCCGTCTCCTGTTACCATCGATCCTTGATGCACAGTTCGGGACCCCCTACCCGAGATCCGCCGGTTTTGACACCAACATTGGTGCTTTCATTGAGAGTTCCACTGTGCCATCGATGAAAGGCTAGATGGCCACTTCAATCGTTTATAGTGACGCTGTCCAAGGAGAAACCTTCCTCCCCGGAAAGATTTTCGTGTTCGGCAGCTTCGTACTGTGGGCCAACTTGCTTGGCCATCTGGAGCAGATCAATAGCTACGCCCCTGGCTACCAGATCAGATTTGGAAGCTTGAACTATGTCGCGGATATCCGTGGAGACTCGATCTTCAATGTAGTTGAGACCGCAACGATCGCTCCCCCTCCCTCCGATGAACATGACTTAAATCTGTCATTGGATGACATCCATGGGATGGTCCCTGTTGCTGCAACGGCCTTAGAACCGGAGCAGATCGTGCCATCCGAATCCACAGAGTCCGTAGCGTTGGAGTCGCACAAAGACTTGGCACCTCGCAATATTTGCACCAATGGAACTCCGGATTCGTCTCCAGCTATAAGTCCCTGACCGGGTACGCCTACGGCCACCGAGCTGGATCGGTACTTGATTTTCGAATTTAGTGCCGCAGACATCTTCCAGCATTCACCTTTGGGTGATGTGCTAAACTATTTAAAGAACTTGTCCTTGGAGAAGGACTCACAGCCGAACTATGTTCGGCTCAAGCCAGAGGCTGATGATGGGAAATTTTGTTTCCCACCCGCCACCCACTTCATAGCCACTGTCAATGACTTAACCGACGTGCTCGATTACGGCTCTGAAGACAACGACAGTATGGACGACGATGCCGACCAGGAGCAAGGACAAAACCCGCCATTTACTGGACGTTGGACGACCACCTCTTCGTACGATGTGTACATGGTTGACACACCTAATAAAGCTAGCGACGATGACAAAGGAGATCCAGCTGCGAATAAACCTCCAGAGACACAGTCCAAGCACCGGCGCCCTAAACGCCGCTCTAAGCCTCGTCGCTCAAATGACGGAAACACTAGCACCAGAGAGAATAGTACTCCGGGTGACACCGAAAACAATGAAGACCCTGTCGGGGCTGCATCCGAACAGGAGGAACAAGACAAAGGGGAAGACAACCCTGATAATCAGACCATGCCTAATGACCCACACGATGATAGTTCTTGTCCAGTCTCGGAGGATAATGGGAGCCTCGACAATGAGGACTTCATCGTGCCTGAGGCACCCGTCGAGCAGGAGTGCTTCAAGCGCCAGCTAATAGCCATTGCAAGGAGCCTGAAAAAGAAGTAGCAGCAGCTTCAAGCTGATCAAGACCTGCTCATTGATAGGTGGACTGATGTCATGACAGCCGAATAATACGGCCTCAAGCGCCCAGCCAAGAGTTACCCAAAGTGTAGACTGCTACCTTAGTTTGATGAGGAGGCACCAAATCCCATACCTCCCTCACGCAATGCGGACCGACCACCACGCGGTCGGGACAGTGCAGCGGACCGACCACCCCACGGTCGGGATAAAGCGGCAACTCAGGCCGAACAACAGCCCGCCCACCACCTCACAAAAAAAGGGATAGAACAGTTCGGGACCATACATATGACCTTCGGCAGGAGCTGGAGAGTAGAGCAGAATGATAACCCACAAGTATAGGGTATCGGGATCGCAACAGTTTTCGAGGGTATAGTATTCAACCCAAATTTATTGATTCGACACAAGGGGAGCCAAAGAATATTCTCAAGTATTTGGAGCAGAGTTGTCAATTCAACCACACCTAGAAACTTAATATCTGCAGCAAAGTGTTTAGTAGCAAAGTAATATGATAGTAGTGGTAACGGTAGCAAAAGGTAATGACAGCAAAAGTAATGTTTTTGGTATTTTGTAGTGGTTGTAACAATAGCGACGGCAAAGTAAATAAGCAAAGAACAATATATGGGAAGCTCATAGGCAATGGATCAGTGATAGAGAATTATGCCGGATGCGGTTCATCATGTAACAGTCATAACATAGGGTGACACAGAACTAGCTCCAATTCATCAATGTAATTTAGGCATGTATTCCGAATATAGTCATACGTGCTTATGGAAAAGAACTTGCATGACATCTTTTGTCCTACCCTCCCGTGGCAGCGGGGTCCTAATGGAAACTAAGGGATATTAAGGAGTCCTTTTTATAGAGTACCGGACCAAAGCATTAACACATAGTGAATACATGAACTCCTCAAACTACGGTCATCACCGGGAGTGGTCCCGATTATTGTCACTTCTGGGTTGCCAGATTATAACACATAGTAGGTGACTATAGACTTGCAAGATATGATCAAGAACTCTCATATATTGATGAAAACATAATAGGTTCAGATCTGAAATCATGGCACTCAGGCGCTAGTGACAAGCATTAAGCATAGCAAAGTCATAGCAACATCAATCTCAGAACATAGTGGATACTAGGGATCAAACCCTAACATACTAACTCGATTACGTGATAAATCTCATCCAACCCATCACCGTCCAACAAGCCTACGATGGAATTACTCACGCACGGCGGTGAGCATCATGAAATTGGTGATGGAGGAAGGTTGATGATGATGATGGCGACGGATTCCCCTCTCCGGAGCCCCGAACGGACTCCAGATCAGCCCTCCCGAGAGGTCTTAGGGCTTGGCGGCGGCTCCGTATCGTAAAACATGATGAATCCTTCTTTTTGATTTTTTTCTCCCCAAAAGAAAATATATAGAGTTGGAGTTGAGGTCGGAGGAGCTCCAGGGGGCCCACGAGGTAGGGATCGCGCCCAGGGGGGAAGGCGCGCCCCCCACTCTCGTGGCTAGGGTGTGGGCCCCCTGGTCTTGATCTTTTGCCAATATTTTTTATTATTTCCCAAAAGACGCTCCATGGAGTTTCAGGTCATTCCGAGAACTTTTGTTTCTGCACATAAGTAACACCATGGCAATTCTGCTGAAAACAACGTCAGTCCAGGTTAGTTCCATTCAAATCATGCAAGTTAGAGTCCAAAACAAGGGCAAAAGTGTTTGGAAAAGTAGATAAAACAGAGATGTATCAACTCCCCCAAGCTTAAACCTTTGCGTGTCCTCAAGCAATTCAGTTGATAAACTGAAAGTGATAAAGAAAAACTTTTACAAACTCTGTTTGCTCTTGTTGTTGTAAATATGTAAAGCCAGCATTCATGTTTTCAACAAAGATAATGAACTAACCATATTCACAATAATGCATAGGTCTGATGTTTACTCATATCAATGGCATAATCAACTAGCGAGCAATAATAATAAGTCTCGGATGACAACACTTTCTCAAAACAATCATAATATGATATAACAAGATGGTATCTCGCTAGCCCTTTCTGAGACTGCAAAACATAAATGCAGAGCACCTTTAAAGATCAAGGACTGACTAGACATTGTAATTCATGGTAAAAGAGATCCAATCAAGTCAAACTCAATGTAAACTAACAGTAATGAATGCAAATGATAGAGGTGCTCTCCAACTGGTGCTTTTTAATAAGAGGATGATGACTCAACATGAAAGTAAATAGATAGGCCCTTCGCAGAGGGAAGCGGGGATTTGTAGAGGTGCCAGAGCTCGGTTTTGAAATAGAGCTGAATAATATTTTGAGCGGTATACTTTCATTGTCAACATAACAACCAAGAGATGGCGATATCTTCCATGCTACACACATTATAGGTGGTTCCCAAATAGAATGGTAAAGTTTATACTCCCCCTCCACCAACAAGCATCAATCCATGGCTTTCTCGAAACAACAAGTGCCTCCAACTAACAAGAGTCCCATGGGGAGTTTTTGTTTGCAATTATTTTGATTTGATTTGCATAAAGCATGGGATTGGGCATCCCGGTGACCAGCCATTTTCTCGTGAGTGAGGAGCGGAGTCCACTCCTCTTGAGAATAACCCGCCTAACATGTAAGATACGGACATCCCTAGTTGACACATGAGCTATTCGAGCATACAAAACATGATATTTATTTGAAGGTTTAGAGTTTGGCACATACAAATTTACTTGGAACGGCATGTAGATACCGTATATAGGTAGGTATGGTGGACTCATATGGAATAACTTTGGGGTTTAAGGGATTGGATGCACAAGCAGTATTCCCGCTTAGTACAGGTGAAGACTAGAAAAAGACTGAGAAGCGACCAGCTAGAGAGCGACAACAGTCATGAACATGCATTAAAATTAATCAACACCGAATGCAAGCATGAGTAGGATATAATGCACCATGAACGTAAATATCGTAGAGGCTATGTTGATTTTGTTTCAACTACATGCGTGAACATGTGCCAAGTCAAGCCACTTGAATCGTTCAAAAGAGGATACCGCCCTATCATACCACATCACAACCATTTTAATAGCATGTTGGCACGCAAGGTAAATCATTATAAGCTCCTAGCTAATTAAGCATGGCACAAGAAACTATGATCTCTAGTTGTCATTGCAAACATGTTTATTCATAATAGGCTGAATCAGGAATGATGAACTAATCATATTTACAAAAACAACAGAGGTCGAGTTCATACCAGCTTTTCTCATCTCAGTCAGTCCATCATATATCGTCATAATTGCCTTTCACTTGCACGACCGAACTATGTGAATAATAGTAAGAGTGCACGTGCATTGAACTAAGCTGGAATCTGCGAGCATTCAATAAACAGGAGAAGACAAGGCAATATGGGCTCTTTTGTCAGATCAAAAATAATGCATATAAGAGGCGCTTCAACAATTTAATTATGGTCTTCTCCTATCGACCCCCAAAGAAAAGAAAAGAAATAAAACTATTTACATGGGAAAGCTCCCAACAAGCAAAAGAAGAACATGAAATCTTTTTGGGTTTTCCCTTTTTTTTAATTACTACTATAAGCATGGAAATTAAAACTAGCTAAAACCTACAACTAATTTTTTGTTTTGTTTTTCTTAAGGTTTATTAAACACACAAGAAGAAAGCATAAAAAGGAAATAAACTAGCATGGATGATACAATGAAAAAGTATGAGCACTAACACCTAGCAATGAGTGTGTGAACATGAATATAATGTCGGTGAGAAATACGTACTCCCCCAAGCTTAGGCTTTTGGCCTAAGTTGGCCTATGGCCACGGATGGCCTGGCGGATATCCATAGTTGTAGTTGGGGTCGTACTGCGACACAACGACTATTGCCTCCTGAGCTGCAGCGTGGCGGCGAGCTCCCTCCGCCCTCCTCTCATACTCACCTGCCTCCTCTCTGGTAATAAAATGTCTTCCTTTTGCTTGATTATCAAAGAAGGTGGGAGCAGGGAGAGTAATACGGACATCACGACGCCTGTCAAAGATTAAGCGATACTGGAGAGGTGATTCATTCCTCTCGACAAATTGGTGGTGAACCATAGAATTAAAGTCTAGGTAAGAAGGAGGCAATTCAATATCATCATTATGGTTACACCAAAAAAATCAGCTAAGCGGGTTGCATAAATTCCTCCAAAGAAATCTCCATTAAATCTATTATGATGCAACCTACATGCAACAATGGCTCCCAAATTATAAGATTTGTCTCCTAACACAGCACTCCTAAGAATACTGAGGTCAGCGACACACATATGACATGCTTCATCTTTACCATTTATGCACCTACCTATGAAGAGAGCAAAATAATGTATAGCATGAAAATGAATGCTCCCTATGGTAGCTTGTGCTATGTCTCTAGATTCCCCCACAGTTATACTGGCAAGAAAAATTTCTGAATTCAGATTTGCGGGGTTCACTAGCACTACCCCATTGTGGAAGTTTGCACGCAATGGTAAAATCCTCTAAGTCCATAGTATAAGATTTTTCATAAAGATCAAACAGGACAGTTGGTGAATTATGTGAAGATGAAAATTCAAACCTCCTCACAAAGGAACTAGTGAGATAGTGGTACTGGCGGCACTTTTCTTCCTCGAAGCTCACAAGATCAGCGTTACGCAAATATGCGTTAAATTCTTCCTTAATTCCCGCTCGATCCATAAAGTTTTCCGAAGGCCATTCACAAGGACGCACTGGAGCGTCTCTTGGTGGCTCTTCATCAGCATCACGCATTGCAAGCCTGGGTCCTTGCTTCCTTGAAGAACCACCTTGGTACTTTTTCCTAAGCATATTTCTTCCTCTTAAAAATTTCTGAAATTTTTACTAACTTCAAGTAAAAGTAAACCAAACTCAACAAAATTGATAGCAACTACTCCTACAAGTGCCTAGAACCTATATCATGCATCAAAACTACTTTTGACAATATAAATTTGACATGAAAGCTCAAGAACAGGGTCACATAAGCAGCAAAAATATGCAATGAATAAAGCACTAGACCAAAAACTAATTGGACCAATGGAGGACTCACATACCAAGGAACAATCCCCCCAATCAGTTTTGTGAGAGGTGATTTGAGCAAGGAGATCAAAAATGGCAGCAAAATGAGCTTGGACTCGGGTTTGAGCTGGATTATGGTGTTTGTGGGAGTAAGAAGGAGTGTGTGGGTGCAGGAATAAGTGGAGGAGGGCCACCGTGGGCCCACGAGGAAGGGGGCGCGCCCAGGGGGGTAGGGCGTGCCCTCCACCCTCGTGGCCAGGTGGATGCCCCCCTGCTGTGTTCTCAGTGCCAAATATTCTCCAATATTCCAGAAAAAATCATATTTAAATTATAGGGCATTTGGAGAACTTTTATTTTCGAGGTATTTTTATATTGCACGGATAATTCAGATAATAGATGGAAAATACTTATTTTTATTTTATTAATATAAATAACAAAAAGTAAAAGGAGGGTACAAAGAGTTGTGTTTTCTAACGTCATCCATCTCATGATCATCAAAATGAATCCATTAACAAGGTTGATCAAGTCTTGTTAACAAACTCATTTCGAATAACATGGAACCGGAGAATTTTCGAATAACACTAGGTTACCTCAACGGGGATATGCACTTCCCCAACAATTAGAATATCATATTTCTTCTTGACAGTAGGAAGAGGAAATTCAAAACCTCCAAAAATAATCGATGGAATTTTTCCAATAGAATTGATACTGTGGACTTGAGGTTGTTTCCTCGGAAAGTGTACCGTATGCTCATTACCATTAACATGAAAAGTGACGTTGCCTTTGTTGCAATCAATAAAAGCCCTTGCAGTATTCAAAAAGGGCCTTCCAAGAATAATAGACATACTATCGTCCTCGGGAATATCAAGAATAACAAAGTCCGTTAAAATAGTAACGTTTGCACCACAACAGGCACATCCTCACAAATACCGACAAGTATAGGAGTTGATGTATCAGCCATTTGCAAAGATATTTCAGTAGGTGTCAACTTATTCAAATCAAGTCTATGATATAAAGGGAGAGGCATAATAATAACACCGGCTCCATGATCACATAACGCAGTTTTAACATAGTTTCTTTTAATGGAGCATGGTATAGTGGGTACTCCTGGATCTCTAAGTTTCTTTGGTATTCCACACTTAAAAGTATACTTAGCAAGCATCATGGAAATTTCATCTTCCGGTATCTTTCTTTTATTAGTAACAATTTCTTTCATGTACTTAGCATAAGGATTCATTTTAAGCATAGTCGTTAATCGCATACGCAAAAAGTTAGGTCTAATCATTTCAGCAAAGCGCTCAAAATCCTCATCATCCTTTTTCTTGGATGGTTTGGGAGGAAAAGGCATGGGTTTCTGAACCCATGGTTCTCTTTCTTAACCATGTTTCCTAGCGACAAAGTCTCTCTTATCATAATGTTGATTCTTTGATTGTGGGTTATCAAGATCAACAGCAGGTTCAATTTCTATATCATTATCATTGCTAGGTTGAGCATCAACATGAACATTATCATTAACATTATCACAAGTTTCAGGTTCATTACCAGATTGTGTTTCAACATCAGAAATAGAAATATCATTTGGATTCTCAGGTGTTTGAGTAATAGGTTCACTAGAAGCATGCAAAGTCCTATCATTTTTCTTTTTCTTCCTTTTAGAAGGACTAGGTGCATCTATATTATTTCTCTGAGAATCTTGCTCAATTCTCTTAGGGTGGCCTTCAGGATACAAAGGTTCCTAAGTCAGCTTACCAGTTCTAGTAGCCACTCTAACAACAAAATCATTATTTTTACTATTCAATTCATTGAGCAAATCATTTTGAGCTTTAAGTACTTGTTCTACTTGAGTGGAAACCATAGAAGAATGTTTACTAATAAGTTTAAGTTCACCTTTGACATTAGCCATATAATCACCCAAGTGTTCAAGCATACCAGCACTGCGTTTTAATTCTCTACCAAAATAAGCATTGAAGTCTTCTTGCTTAACCATAAATTTATCAAACTCATCTAAGCATGGGCTAGCAAACTTAGTAAATGGGATTTCAGCTTTATCATATCTATAGAGAGAATTTACCTTTACTACTATGTCGGGTTATCAAGACCATGTGTTTCTTCAATAGGAGATGGATTAAAATTATGCATTTCTTTGACAAGAGGTAAATTAAGACCATGTATTTCTTCAATAGGAGGTAAATTCTAAACATCTTCAGCTTTAATACCCTTTTCTTTCATGGATTTCTTTGCCTCTTGCATATCTTCAGGACTGAGAAATAGAACACCTCTTTTCATTGGAGTTGGTTTAGGAATAGGCTAAGGAGCTGGCTCAGTAAGTGTCCAATTATTTTCATTTATCCACATATTATTCAATAGAATTTCAGCTTCATCCGGTGTTCTTTCCCTGAAAACAGAACCAACACAACTATCCAGGTAATCTCTGGAAGCATCGGTTAGTCCATTATAAAAGATATCAAGTATTTCATTTGTCTTAAGAGGATGATCAGGCAAAGCATTAAGTAACTTGAGAAGCCTCCCCAAGCTTGTGGGAGACTCTCATCTTCCATTTTCACAAAATTATATATATCCCTCAAAGCAGCTTGTTTCTTATGAGCAGTGAAATATTTAGCAGAGAAGTAATAAATCATATCCTTGGGACTACGCACACAGCCAGGATCCAGAGAATTAAACCATATCTTAGCATCACCCTTTAATCAGAACGGAAATATTTTAAGGATATAAAAGTAGCGAGATTTCTCATCATTAGTGAATAGGGTGGCTATATCATTTAATTTAGTAAGATGTGCCACAACAGTTTCAGATTCATAGCCATGAAAAGGATCAGATTCAACCAAAGTAATTATATCAGGATCAGCAGAGAATTCATAACCCTTATCAGTAACACAAATAGGTGAAGTAGCAAAAGCAGGGTCAGGTTTCATTCTAGCATTAAGAGATTGCTGCTTCCATTTAGCTGATAACCTGTTGAGCTCGTATCTTCTTTTTCCAAAACATAACCCTCAGGAACAACAGGCGATTCATATTTATTAGGGGGAGAATCTTCATCATCACTTTTGTCAATATTATCAGTTTCAATAATTTCATTCTGTCTAACCCTAGCAAGTTGTTCATCAAGAAATTCACCAAGTGGCACAGTAGTATCAAGCATAGAAGTAGTTTCATCATAAGTATTATGCATAGCAGAAGTGGCATCATCAATAACATGCGACATATCAGAACGAATAGTAGAAGTAGGTTTAGGTGTCGCAAGCTTACTCAAAATAGAAGGTGAATCAAGTGCAGAGCTAGATGGCAGTTCCTTACCTCCCCTCGTAGTTGAGGGATAAATCTTGGTTTTTGGATCTCTCAAGTTCTTCATAATGATAAGAAGATATAAACCCCAAGTGACTCAAAGAATAGAGCTATGCTCCTCGGCAACGGCGCCAAAAAATAGTCTTGATAACCCACAAGTATAGGGGATCGCAACAGTTTTCAAGGGTAGATTATTCAACCCAAATTTATTGATTCGACACAAGGGGAGCAAAAGAATATTCTCAAGTATTAGCTGCTGAGTTGTCAATTCAACCACACCTGGAAACTTAATATCTGCAGCAAAGTGATTAGTAGCAAAGTAATATGGTAGTAGTGGTAACGGTAGCAAAAGGTAATGATAGCAAAAGTAATGTTTTTGGTATTTTGTAGTGGTTGTAACAATAGCGATGGAAAAGTAAATAAGCAAGAACAATATATGGGAAGCTCGTAGGCAATGGATCGGTGATAGAGAATTATGCTGGATGCGGTTCATGATATAACAGTCATAACATAGGGTGACACAGAACTAGCTCCAATTCATCAATGTAATGTAGGCATGTATTCCGCATATAGTCATACGTGCTTATGGAAAAGAACTTGCATGACATCTTTTGTACTACCCTCCCGTGGCAGCGGGGTCCTAATAGAAACTAAGGGATATTAAGGCCTCCTTTTAATAGAGTACCAGACAAAAGCATTAACACATAGTGAATACATGAACTCCTCAAACTATGGTCATCACCAGGAGTGGTCCCGATTAATGTCACTTCGGGGTTACCGGATCATAACACATAGTAGGTGACTATAGAATTGCAAGATAGGATCAAGAACTCTCATATATTGATGAAAACATAATAGGTTCAGATCTGAAATCATGGCACTCGGGCCCTAGTGACAAGCATTAAGCATAGTAAAGTCATGGCAACATCAATCTCAGAACATAGTGGATACTAGGGATCAAACCCTAACAAAACTAACTCAATTAGATGATAAATCTCATCCAACCCATCACCGTCCAGCAAGCCTATGATGGAATTACTAACGCACGGCGGTGAACATCATGAAATTGGTGATGGAGGAAGGTTGATGATGACGATGGCGACGGATTCCCCTCTCCGGAGCCCCGAACGGACTCCAGATCAGCCCTCCGGAGAGGTTTTAGGGCTTGGCGGTGGCTCTGTATCATAAAACGCGATGAATCCTTCTTTCTGATTTTTTTTCTCCCCGAAAGCAAATATATGGAGTTGGAGTTGAGGTCGGAGGAGCTCCAAGGGGCCCACGAGGTAGGGGGCGCACCCAGGGGGCAGGCGCGCCCCCACCCTCGTGGCTAGGGTGTGGGCCCCCTGGTCTTGATCTTTTGCCTGTATTTTTTATTATTTCCAAAAAGACGCTCCGTGGAGTTTCAGGTCATTTTGAGAACTTTTATTTCTGCACATAAGTAACACCATGGCAATTCTGCTGAAAACAGCGTCAGTCCGGGTTAGTTCCATTCAAATCATTCAAGTTAGAGTCCAAAACAAAGGCAAAAGTGTTTGGAAAAGTAGATATGATGGAGACGTATCACAGAACACACCAAATCAATCTACAGATTGCGAGGATGCTTCCCGACTCGGGATGACGGCTACCTATTCGGGCGTGACAAACCTAGTCACACCCAGGCCGATAACCGCAGACGCACTCCATCGGAGGTGTGCCGTGATGCGGCCCGATATAGAGGCACCGCACACCCTCTCCGCTTCACAGATGAGGTGCTAGATCACGAATTCCCCGAGGGGTTCAAGCCCGTCAATATTGAATCATACGACGGAACAACCGACCCCGCAGTATGGATTGAGGACTTTATTCTCCACATCCACATGGCTCGTGGAGATGACCTCCACGCCATCAAATACCTCCCACTGAAACTCAAAGGGCCAGCTAGACACTGGCTGAATAGCCTGCCCGAGAATTCCATCGGCAGCTGGGAGGACTTGGAAGAGTCCTTTCTTGACAACTTCCAAGGTACATATGTCCTGCCACCCGATGCCGATGACTTAAGCCACATAGTTCAACAACCTAGAGAATCAGCCAGAAAATTCTGGACTAGGTTCTTAACCAAAAAGGACCACATCGTTGACTATCCGGATGCCGAAGCCCTAGCGGCCTTTAAACACAGCATCCATGACGAATGGCTAGCACGCGACCTCGGCCAAGAAAAGCCGAAGTCCATGGCAGCCCTTACGACACTCATGACCCGCTTTTGCGTGGGTGAGGATAGCTGGCTAGCTCATAGCAAAAACACAGCCAGCGAGACAGGCCCCTCTGAGGCCAAGAATAGCTCTGGAAAGATCCGGCACAATAGACAGAAACGGCGAATTAATGGAGACAACACCGATGACACCACCATTAACGCCAGATTCAGCGGCTCCAATTCCGGACAGCGAAAGAAGCCCTACAAAAGGAACAACGAGGGACCATCTAGCCTGGATCGCATACTCGATCGTCTGTGCCAGATACATGGTACCCCAGACAAACAAGCCAATCACACCAACAGAGGTTGTTTGGTTTTCAAACAGGCTGGCAAGTTAAATGCCGAAAACAAAGAAAAGGGATCACAAAGTGAATACGAGGATAAAGAGCCCTGGCAGCCGAACACCGGAGGGCAGAAGAAATTTCCCCCTCAAGTCAAAACGGTGAACATGATATATGCTACACACATCCCCAAAAGGGAGCGCAAACGAGCACTTAGGGACATCTACGTGGTAGAGCCAGTCGCCCCAAAATTCAATCTGTGGTCGTCATTCCCGATCACCTTCGATCGTCGAGACCACCCAACTAGTATCCGGCATGGCGGTTCAGTAGCACTGGTCCTCGACCCAATCATCGACGGATTTCACCTAACGCAAGTCCTAATGGATGGTGGTACATCCTCAATCTTCTCTATCAGGATACAATGCAGAATATGGGCATTAATCCCTCACGAATCAAACCCACAAAGACTACTTGAGGGAGTCCTGGATTAGGGGGTATCCAGACAGCCGGATTATATCCTTTGCCGGACTGTTGGACTATGAAGATACAAGATTGAAGACTTCGCCCCGTGTCCGGATAGGACTCTACTTGGCATGGAAGGCAAGCTAGGCAATATGGATATGTATGTCTCCTCCTTTGTAACCGACCTTGTGTGACCCTAGCCCCCTCCGGTGTCTATATAAACCGGAGGGTTTTAGTCCGTAGGACAACATACAATCATACCATAGGCTAGCTTCCAGGGTTTAGCCTCTCCGATCTCGTGGTAGATCAACTCTTGTAATACTCATATCATCAAGAATAAATCAAGCAGGACATAGGGTTTTACCTCCATCAAGAGGGCCCGAACCTGGGTAAAACATCATGTTCCCTGCCTCCTGTTACCATCTGCCTTAGACACACAGTTCGGGACCCCTACCCGAGATCCGCCGGTTTTGACACCAACATTGGTGCTTTCATTGGGAGTTCCTCTGTGTCGTTGCCGCTAGGCTTGATGGCTCCTACTATCATCGATAGCGATGCAATCCGGGGTGAGACTTTTCTCCCCACACAGATCTTTATGTTCGACGGCTTCGCACTGCGGGCCAACTCGCTTGGCCATCTGGAGGAGATCAAAAGGTACGCCCCTGGCCACCAGGTGAAGTTTGGAAGCTTAAACTACATGGCCAATATTTTCGGAGACTTAATCTTCGAAGGATTCGAGCCCCTGCCTTGTGCGCCACACAGTCACGATGAGTACGATTTAGCTCTACCATCGGACAGTGTTCAGGAAATCGCACCGGCAGCCGCTCCGACCCTCAATTCGGAGCCAGTTGCGCCATCCATGAACGGGTGGATAGACCCCGCCATGGAGGCCGTATCCTCTGTGGCGATCGAGCCGAATATCGACCTTACCCTTCACGAGAGGCGTGTTGCCAAATTATCGGATCCTTCTCCGGCCACGGACTCCGAACCGCCTGCGCTCGTTCCTGTCGAATCTGATTGGGCGCCAATCATGGAGTTTACCTCCACGGATATTTTTCAGCACTCGCCCTTTGGCGACATACTAAACTCATTAAGGTCTCTCTCCTTGTCAGGAGAGTCCTGGCCGAACTACGTCCAGCAGGATTGGGATGCGGATGACGAAGAAATTCGCCGCCCACCCACCACCCACTTAGTAGCCACTATTGATGACTTAACCGACATGCTCGACTTCGACTCCGAAGACATCGACGCAATGGACGACGATGCGGGAGGCGAAGAGGAACCACTGCCCACAGGGCACTGGACACCCACTACATCACATGACGTATACATGGTGGACACACCTAAAGAAAATAACGACAAGGAACGGAAGGACGCAGCGAAGGGTTGTTCCCTCGAGAAGCAGTCAAAGCGGCGGCGTAAACGCCGCTCCAAATCCCGGCTCGGCAGAAATAACGATCACATAGACCCAGCATTAGAGCAGGGTGAACCATTGCCCGACCACGGCAACACGGAAAATCAAGCCGAACAACCCAACCCCGTTGAAGATAACAGTCCAGACGACATCACACCGGACAGGCACCAGGAGCAACATAATGCCCACCAAAGGCTTGTTGCCACGTCGAGGAGTCTAAAAAAACAGAAGCAAAGGCTCAAGGCTGCACAAGACACACTCAAAATCAAATGGAGTGAAGTACTCAACACTGCAGCGAAATACGGCAGTAATCGCCACACAAAGAGCTATACGAAGCGAAAGTTGCTACCTGAATTTGATGAGGAGGCCTTAGATCCTCCACAATTAAAAATAAAACGGCCATCCGATCGGATAGACGACCTCATAGCCAACATAAAGCGGCAATCGACACCGCACATAAACCAGTATGCGATCCGCGTGAGGGCTCGCATCAAAAGGACGGCGCAACCAGATCCATCTATGGACCACGCAGGCGCGCTCCAACATACAATGCATCACAACAAACATCCGAACACCACGGTACACCCAAATACAGGGCTGCCGCACACCCTCTATGTTTCACCAACGAGGTGCTGGATCATGAATTTCTAGAGGGATTCAAACCCGCACACCCTCTATGTTTCACCGACTATGTCCTCCATATCCACTCCATCAAGTACTTACCCCTCAAGCTCAAAGGGCCAGCTCGGCACTGGCTTAAAAGCGTCCCCGAAAACTCCATCGGAAGCTGGGAAGAGCTCGAAGACGCCTTTCGGGCAAATTTTCAAGGGACATAATTCCGACCACCGGATGCAGACGATTTAAGTCATATAACAAAACAACCCGGTGAGTCAGCCTGAAAACTTTGGAACAGGTTCCTCACTAAAAAGAACCAAATACTTAACTGTCCGGGCGCCGATGCCTTAGCAGCCTTCAAGCATAGCGTTCGAGATGAATGGCTTGCCAGACACCTCGGTCAAGAAAAGCCGAGAACAATGGCAGCATTAACAAGCCTCATGACCCGTTTTTGCGCGGGCGAGGACAACTGGTTATCCCGATGCAGCACCAGTGACCCAAGTACATCCGAAGTCAGGGATGTAAACATGAAATCACGACGCAACAAGAATAAGCGCCGGAATAAAGAAGACAGCCCGAAGAGCACGGCGGTAAACGCCGGATTTAGAAGCTCTCGGCGAGGGCAGCAGAAGCCGCCCTCCAAAGGAAACAGAGACGAATTGTCCAGCCTAAACAAAATTCTGGAACAAATATGTCAGATCCATAGCATCCCTGATAAACTTGCAAATCATACCCACAGAGAATGTTGGGTCTACAAATAGTCCAGCAAGCTCAACGCCGAACACAAGGGCATGATACACCAAGTGAAGATGAGGACGAGCCTCGCAAGCAAAGCACAGGGGAACAGAAGAAATTCCCACCAGATGTCAAAACAGTCAACATGTTACACGTGATAAAAGGGAGAGACAAAGCGGCACCTTTAGAGGAACATGCCCCAGGGCCTATCACCGCGGAGCTCCGCCACTGGTCGTCCCAACCGATCACCTTCGACCATCGGGATTACTCGGCAAGTATCCGACGTGCAGGATGGGCAGCTTTGGTATTAGATCCAATAATTGATGGATACCACTTCACCTGAGTCCTGATGGATGGCGGCAGCAGTTTGAATCTGATATATCAGGACACAGTCCGCAAAATGGGGATAGACCCAACAAAAATTTGCCGCAACAATACTACCTTTCAAGGAGTAACGCTAGGCCCGGAGGCTCACTGCAAGGGCTCCCTACTACTAGAGGTTATATTCGGCTTCCCCGACAACTTCCGCAGCGAAAATTTAACTTTCCATGTCGCTCCATTCCAAAGTGGATATCAAGCACTACTCGGACGCGAAGCTTTCGCTCGCTTTAATGCAATACCGCATTACGCTTCCCTCAAGCTCAAGATGCCCGGTCCACGCGGCATCATTACAGTAAATGGAAATATTGAGCGCTCCTTGCGCGCCGAACACGGTGCAGCCACCTTGGCCGCCGCACACTAAACAGCCTCGCCAACTCAAGCATTTGAGAGGTCGTTTAGACCATGGACACGGCTAGACGAGTCCGGCTCAGCTATATGTAATTCATACAGGTTTGATGGCCATACCCCTATTACAATACAAGGGGCTCAACGCGCACGCAAAAGTGGCAATAAGGCTCACCTTTACTCATTTTCAACTATATATTGTTTATTTAGTATAACTTAACTTTTGCACGGCAACTTTTCAATTAAGTTCCTCTCTTTTTCAGATGACCATCGTGCTACACCCGTCCAGGATACGGCACAACGGAGACAAACGCGCAGACGTGCAGCAGGGACCCGTTCCAAGGATTCTTTGTAGATTAAGACCCTGCGTAAACCTTTTTTTTACTGTCTCTTGTTGATTACATCCCTCGGATTCTCAGTACAACCGAGAAGGATGCTGACGTTTTGGCATGTGGCCACCCCAGAATAATGCACGTACCTGGACACCAGGGGATTATTACAAAGGGTACTGTTTAGACCCGGTTTACACCATAAAGACCGAATACCTTAGGGAGTGTTCGGCGTCGCGAGTTTGGCCTTATATGCATCAGCTCCGAATCATGTCTTTGGTCAAATGTTGGGTTTGCCCAACTCCTTTGTTTTGCTGCGTTACGTTCCGCTCTATCGGCTAAGGCGGCACCAGGAGAACTACTGCGATTGTGCCCTGGTTCATCCGGACGAGCACCTCAGTAGAGAAAAGGCGAAAACTGACTGTCATGATATAGCATGAGACTGGTTAACCACTCGATGTATTGGAATCTTCAGGATTCCTCCGCATTAACGAAGGGCCGTTTCCCGGCCAGGCATGTATGCATCCCGAATCCGGACGAGTGCGGAGCCACTAGGGGCTATATAGTATCCCAATGTCAAACTCATATGGCTAAGTGAAAGTGTTAAAGCATTATAGTCCGGTTGCCTAGTTCGCTGCGCTATCACCTCCTTATTAGGACCAAGACGTCGGATAAAGTGTGAATACGCGTCTTCTGTAAACAACCCCGCATTATATGTGTGGGGGCTGAAGCCGACGACTGCAATCTTTCAGGTTATATACATGTATACATAAAACGGCCGCACAGGAGGCATCACAATACTTTCAAGAAAAAGTATAAATACAGCCTTGATAAATTCAATAAAACATTGTCTTTACAATGGGAATATGTGTCACTCAAACATAAGATTCTTCGAGCACTGGGCCTCTATCATACGAGCGCCCTCAAGAACTTCTTCAAAATAGTGCTCGGCAGCCACTCGGCCTATGGCCGAACCCTGCGCCGCGACAGTGGTGGCATCCATCTCCGCCCAGTATGTTTTGACATGGGCAAGGGCCATCCGCGAGCCTTCTATGCACGCAGACCTCTTCATCGCATTAATGTGCGGCACCGCACCAAGGAACTGCTGCACCAAGCAAAAATAGTTGTTCAGCTTTGGCCTTTCTGGCCACAGATGATCCACGACAGACCTCATGGCGAGTCCGGACAATCTATTGAGTTCGGCCCATTCGGTAAGCTGATCAGTCAATGGAAGCGGACGCTCTGGAACGTTAAATTGTGACGAGAACAACTTGTCCACTTCACGATCTGTCTGATCTCGGAAGTATTCGGTCGCATCGACAGCGCTCGCCGCTAAGTCCAGATATGCTTCGGCCGAACTCCACAGCCGATCCAGAGGGGCATACCACAGATCGCCGAACTTCCTCCACAGCAGAAGATGAATGAGAAGTGACCTGATAATTGGAGTCGGATGGGTTAAGAGGTTGATGGAAGAAACCCACTTTAGGATGTAAATTACAAAAAGGTTAGAGACCTCGGAGCAGCGTTTTCGAACCGGACTGTTTGGTAAACCGGTGGAGGTAACTACCTGGCCACTGTGCCGGGTTGTGCGGCGAACTTCATGTTGCTGAATCTTCATATGAAATTTAGGATCCAAATAAGCAAGAGGATGAGAAAATTTAACTTTCCGGTTTGCCTGTCGAAGTTTTGGTAAAGGCAAGATTTCTGAATCGGAAGAGAGAATAGTTACCTCAATGAATTCCGCATTGCTGGCTTCAGCGTCATCCTGACAAGCATCATCATCAATAAGGCGTGTAAAAAATAAGCCAAGCGAGTCAAGTTCTACCTCAAGGTCCGGGTTACCCACATCATCATCAATGGCTGGATCAGATGAAGCGGTGGTTTTTCTCTTATGAGCTGGCTTCTTAATAACCTTGGTCTTGGGACGGATTGGCTGCCCTGCTTTCTCCGTTTTTTCTTGAGGAATTTTCTTGCTCCAAAACGGATTATCGCCCTGGATCAGCAGTAATTAAATGTCAAACATATAAAGCAGTAACCGGTTCAACAATAGAGCAATTAAAATATTACCGCTGGCGGTTTGTTGGTGGTGCAGTAAGGAGGCAGACCGGTTTGAGCACAGAGGTGCTCCGGTTCATTCAATATCTTTTTCACAGATTCTGTGACTTCGTCATCGGGGAGTTGGATTTTAGTGTGTCGGAGTGGGTCATCGACACTATCAGTATACTTGCACATCAAATTGGAGCGCCGGCTCAGAGGCAGTATGCTCCATGATATCCAACAGCGTGCAAGATCTATTCCCGTTAAGCCGTTGGCCATAAAAGCTCGGAGCTTGGATAGTTTCGGAGCGTATTTAATTCTTTCCTTGGCGCTTAGTCTTTGTGGAAAAGGGTGCGTGTTGCTGAGCCGTTCCGGACGGAAACCAGGCAAGGGATTTTCATTGTCAGGGGAGGTATCCTTGCAATAAAACCAAGTTGCATTCCACTCCTTGGGGTGAGTATGGAGTTTGACGTGGGGATAAGTGATTTCCTTCCTCTTCTGATGGCCATACCGCCCAATTCAGTGTTGGGGCCATCGGTGAATTCAGTGCGACGGTTTAAATAAAAGAGGTCTCTAAACAATTCGACTGAAGGCTCCTCTTGAAAGTATACCTCAGAGAGCACTTGAAAGTGGCATTGATTGGTAACAGAGTTGGGGCCAATATCATGTGGACGGAGCTGAAAATTGGCTAATACATCCCGGTAAAATTTAGAGCCCCGGGCCAAGTGATCTGCGAAGACTACAACCTCTCCTTCCTGGGGGGTAGGTGGACATTCATTTCCAGGAACCCTCCAGTGGATCGTATCTTCACTGTCTAAAGCGCCGATCAAGACTAGATCGTCCAACTGTGATTCCGTGACGCGAGAAGGAACCCAATTGCACCCATACACTTGTTTGGCCATGGCGAGATCTACAAGAAATAGATGATCCGGTTCAAGAACACGCTGGGTAAAAGAAGGTGTTGATCTAAACTATGATAAACCGGTCTTCTACAATGCGGCATCATGTGGATTCTGGCGGTTCAACCAGGGGACTAATGGTATACACCGGTTTAGTAACTTTTTTCTATGATAAGTTAAACCGCCTGACCTAAGCATCGGAAGAAATTGAAGCTATGGACAACTAGGTATACAGAAACAGGTTTCACAAGATCTTATTACAGCCACGGATCTACAGCGAGCTCACAAAAACAGAAAATATTCCGAAGAATAAGGCGGAACGGAAGTGAACCATTGAGCGGGTATGTGCGTGAGATCTATGGGCTTAGATAAGAAATAACAGGCGGATGCTTAAAGATTACTACTCAACACAGCGGGAGTTTACAGATTCATCCAGGAGTCGGAATACAAGTATGAGCAAGTGACGAACACAGCACGAACATGGAACCCTAAGAACAGATCTAGGTCGAGAAGAGGAGAAAGCTTACTGGGAACGGAGAAGATGCGGAACGATACCGCAGTGCTCTGGTGCGCTCAGGTTGATGCAGCGGCCCAAGACGAAGCAGAGGTCGACGGTGGCGGCGGAGCTCCGAGGCTGGCGACGTGAGGAAGACGAAGAAGAAGAGATGAGGGGAAAAGAAAGGAGATGACCCTTCGGTCTTATTTATAAGGCAACAAAGTTAGGTCAAACGCGCGGATCCAGGAGCTGCCGTTAAAAGAGGGCGTTATAAAAGACAAATTTCATGATGACGTCATGCCGGTTTACAACAACCAGAAATGATGACAACATGGCGGTTCACCAATTACCAGAAGATGTCCAAGATACAAGATTTTGTGAAGGATTGACATGAACCAGTTCAAATCAATCTGGGGCCTAATGTTGGGGATATTACCACTAGGCGTAAACCGGCCTACTTGGGCCGGGTTAACTTCATTAGTGGTATAAGCAGGTGAAGGCCCAAGGCCTATAGTCGGTTTAGAATCTGTAGCCGTAAACAGACCTGATGTATAACTTGTATTGTAAGTTAGGAATAGAGAGATACCAACCGGGATACGAATATGAACCGGTTGGGACTCTATGGACCGACGGGCGTCACCCGTGTATATAAGGGGACGACCCGGCGGCGGTTCAGGACAGACAACGACAGCTCGAGCCTGGGCGAAGCTTGTTTTCTCCCTAGCCATCGAGACCATATCAATTCCATCACAACTAGACGTAGGCTTTACCTTCATCGAAGGGGCCGAACTAGTACAAAACCCTCGTGTCTTTGTGTCCGCTTTAACCCCTTCAAGTAAACCCATGGCGATGGCTCCACGACTAAGTCCTTTCACTAGGACATCTACCGTGACAAATCCACGACACCAGGCATTGAGGCCCGCTGCACGGGCTCAATCACGCTGGAGGTGGTCTTCGGGTCCCCGGACAACTTCCGAAGCGAGGAGTTAATCTTCGATATCGTCCCCTTCCGCAGCGGCTACCATGCACTACTCGGACGAACCGCGTTTGCTAGATTCAACGTGGTGCCACACTATTCTTATCTCAAGCTAAAGATGCCCGGTCCGCACGGCATCATAACAGTCAACAGAAACACAGAACGCTCCCTCCGTACAGAGGAGCACACCGCCGCCCTAGCAGCAGAGGTACAAAGCGGCATTCTCAAGCAGCATTATAGTCTGGCTGCCGAGCCCCTGGACATCATTAAGCGGGTCCGGACTACACTGCAACAGGACAGCGCAGCTCGTCAAGAGCTCGATTAGCAATTTGGCCCCCTTCGGCAGCCTGATTAACGATCCCGTCAAAGGACAAACACACTGGATTGACACGGAGCACATGCATACATGGGAAGCCCTAGAGGCTAACCGTTTTTCAGGACACATGCGCAGTCTGCCTTCGGGTATGGCATGTCAAATAGTCGGTTGCTTATTGCATTATTTTGTACCAATGTGCTTGGATGCATTAACCCAACTATAATGGAAATAGTTCATCGTCCTTGTTCAAGGGCTCCGGATCCTATCTCTGTTCTCCCTCTGTTTTCCTTTATATTACTTATTTCCTAGCAGTCGTACACTGGTACGTTTCATATTTTCCAGGGGCTCCCTATCGCCCCTCGATACGGCAACAAAGTGTCAGGACCCCGACTCGATGTCACATCGATCTAGCTGGTAACACCTCATATAACTTTGCGGCCTCACGCACGGTATCTCCACGGGTGTCGTCTTACCTTTTCCCGGGACCGTTTGCGCCTTTTGGCTCACGTATATGATAGTGTCGCTAGCATCCATATGATAAGGAGCCCGGGCTGACATGACTAGTCGTAAACCCAAAGTGGCACAGACTTACAGGGACAGGCATCCATGACCCAGCTTCGAACGTGTCGGTCATCAGCAAGTGGGTCCGGGCAGTAGCACTGGGCTAGCGGGACTCCGGTAAACCGGGCTGTAGCGGGCTAACAGGACTCCGGTACTCAAAGCGTGACATTTCCCCGAAGGGACAGACACAGGAACGAAGAAGGACACATGCCGGCCAGCCTAAGTGTTCCAGAGCAGTAGCAAGCTACCATGGCTCAGCGGTAACACTAGGAGACATTTCCCGGTAAGAGAGGCTACTAAAGATAAACAACTAGATAGTCAGATCCCACACATACCAAGCATTTCAATCATACACACAATATGCTCGATATGCGCAAATACAACGAAGCATCACAACATGACTCTACGACACAAGTACTTTATTTAAGGCTCAGGGAGCCATACATATCATACACAAAGGTACGGGTCTCACGACCCAACATACAAGTCATACAGTCATACAAACCAGCAGCGGAAGTAACTTGTCTGAGTACAGACAACTAGTAAAATAAAAGAGACTTGGAAAGCCTAGCTATACTACGTGGTCCTTCACAAGCTCAGGGTCACCACCTGGGTCTTTAGCCTACTCGTTGATGTCAACGTCTACATAGAACCCATCAGAAGGGGTTGCAGCGTCTTCTGTAAAAATGTAGATTATAGCAACATGAGTACAAAGGTACTCAGCAAGACTTACATCAGATCCTACATACATGCATAGTATCAAGAAGGGTTGGTGGAGTTATTGCAGCAAGCCAGCTTTGACTCTTGGCTAGGCTATCCTACGATACTCCAACTTGAAATGGTTTTGCGCACACGAGTCCACTACTCACCACTTCAATACACTACCGAGGATCCACCTCCGTCTTCCTACGGAAGAGCCATCCTCGGCACTCACACTTATCTTGAGGCTTTTAGTAGTTTCCATTTACTTGTCTATGAACTGTATAGGCAACCAAGTAGTCCTTTACCGCGGACGCGGCTATTCGAATAGATCATGTTAACCCTGCAGGGGTGTACTTCTTCATACACGCTCTCACCACTTACCGTCGCTTACACGACATGTACTCGGCCACCTTCAAGCGGAAGCCCAACGTGGGTGTCGGCCACGACCTACCTAATCACCTAAGCCTCCGGTCCAGGTTTATCGCCTATTCAGGTTCCATCCGCAGGGAGTCCGGCCGAGGTTTCCCATACGGCCCCGAACGATGTGAACAGGGTTCCCGAGATACCTAACGGGTATTCGGTACACCGTGCCACGTACCTACCGCATCACAGCCCACCCCTACGGTCAGCGCTGTCCACGGCCTCCAGTAGGCTACAAACACCAGAAACTACTTGCAACTCCTGGACGGAGAACTAGGGTGAATAAGAAGTCGAGAGGGTCCATTGGTTTCGGGCCCAATGCATGGTAGTAGCTGATTCTTAAATCACACATACAGATCTCAGTGCTTAAGGTCGGCTTCAATGAAACAACCCACCATGTACTCCTACATGGCCTCTCATCGATACCTTTACCAAAACGTGTTCACCACACCACTCTCATTACCGACATAATCATTTCACTCTAGCCCATCACCCAGATGAACCAGACCTGACACGACTCTAAGCATAGCAGGCATAGCAAGGTAGGAACAACACATACATAGGGCTCAATCAACTCCTACACATGCTAGTGGGTTTCATCTAGTTACTGTGGCAATGACAGGTCATGCAGAGGAAATGGGTTCAACTACCGTAGCACACAGCAGTTTGAATCGCGTTGTCTTAATGCAGTAAAAGAGAGCAGGAGCGAGAACATGGGATTGTATCGATATGATCAAATGGTTGGTTGCTTGCCTGATGGTTCGATGCACTGATATGGTTCTTCGTTAGGGTAATCACGGTACTCCTCGGGGGCAGAACCTGTCGCAAAGGACATCGATACACAAGCATCACCAAACAATGTGCAACAATATGATGCATGCATGAAACATGGCAATATGAGTGTGTTGGGCTAATGCAACTAAAACCAGAGGGGTTTGAACAAATTTGAATCAAGGATTCAAATTTCAAATTCAAATATGGTCTTTTAAAGTGCTTTTCCTTGTTCTGCTTAAAACATCAAGTTAACTTGTTTGATCATGCATGAAAATAGTACAGATGGATAGATTGGATTTTTCTGATCATTTTTCATATATAATTTGTCCAATTTGGAGTTACAGAATAAAAGTTATGAATTTTTGAAGTTTAAATAATATTCTGGAATTTCCTGATTTAATTTAAATCCAGAAAATCAATTACTGCGTCAGCCTGACGTCAGTGTGACGTCAGCAGGTCAACGGAACAGGTCTGGGTCAAACCTGACAGTGGGTCCCGCATGTCAGGGTGATTATTTTAATTAAGATTTAATTAAAACTAATCCTGTATAATTAGCAGGGCTGGGCCCCACCTGTCATTGACTCAGGGGAGTCAACCAGGGCCCACCCGTGGTCAAAGTCAAAGTCGGCTGCCGGCGTTTAGCCGCCGGCGAGCCCGACGCGGCGGCGGGAGTGGTTTTGGCCATTTCGGCCACCAAATGGACCGCGGAGACCACCGGAGTGGAGCTGAGGACAAACCGCAGCTCTTGGCGGAGTCCGTTGGGGTCGGGGTGGCCGGAGTTGGCGCCGGCGACGACTTTGGCGGCCACCGGGGTTCGGTCGAGGATGAACTTGGTGCTAGAGGGGTCGGTGAGGCTCGTGGAGTGGCTAGCTAGGTGCTGTGGGACTCGGTGAGCAAGATGGACACCATCTTGTGGCCGGAGTGTGGCCGGAAGCACGTCGGCGACGAGGTCCGCGACGGTGCGGGCGTGTGATCCTCGTGCGGTGGCTACACGGCTCGGGAATGAGAGAGAGAGGGTCGGAGGAGTAGCTAGGCTCACAGCGCTCCCGTAGAGGCCACCGGCGGGGTCGGGGACGAGCTGAGGCAGCGACGGCGTTGAAAGGGATCTCCGGCGACGGCGAGCTCGGGCGAGGTCGGTGCGGTGGTCTCGGGCCGCTCGAGCACACGGGGCTCGGCTAGCTCGATGAAGTGGACGGCGGCGAAGCTCCTGGACACGGTGGCACGGCGTGGGGTGGACGGAGGGCGTGGCTACGGCGAGGGGGTGGCGGCGATGGCGTCGGCCATGGCTGGGGCGTGCGAGGGGGAGGAGCTGGAGAGGAGAGGGGGTGTCTGGGGGGTTCAGGGGAGAGAGGGAGGCCGGTTCACGGCGTTAGCCGGGCGAGGGAGGCGGCGAGGCGGCGAGCAGCTGCGTGGCGAGCTGCGGTGCCGCCGCCGGGCACCTTGGCTGCCTGCCTGGCAAGCCAAGCAGCTCGCTGGAGCGGTGGCCGGGCTGGGCCGGCCAGGTGGGCTGGCTGGTGGGCGACAGGTAAGTTTTCCCCTTTTTTTCTGTTTCTGTTTTTTATTTAATATATCTGCAACTTTGTTGAATTTAATAAAATACCTAGGCAACTTCAAAAATCACCAAACTATTCCTGGCCCATAGTTGGATTATTTCCAACATGAAACATTTTAGTTTGGAGATATTTGAGCATTTAAATATTTTATATTATTTTAAATGCCCAAATTCAAATATTTATGATTTAATTCAAAAACCCTAGGATGGCCTAGGAAAATGTGCACCACTTTTGGCAGAGGTTCTGAACCAAGGCAAAAATGATGGGCATTTTAGAAGGGCATTTCAGGTTCATTGAAAAATTATTTTAGTAACCCTAGTTGGTTTCAGAGGGGACTGGGGGTTCTGTCATCCCCATTTCAAGTTTCTGATGAAAGAGTAAACATGATGCAACACTCTAATGCATGACTAGCTAGGGTGTGACAACTCACCCCCACTCAAAAGAATCTCGTCCCGAGATTTGGGTTCCTCCGGGAAGAAGGCGGGATATTCAAGTCGAAGACGATCCTCCCTTTCCCAAGTTGCTTCATCCTCAGAATGGTGCGACCATTGAACCTTGAGAAACTTGATATTATGACGTCGCGTGGTACGTTCGGCTTGATCGAGGATACGAATGGGGTACTCTCGATATGTAAGATCATCTTGGAGATCAAGCGTTTCGTGGTCCACTCCACGGATAGGATCCGAGAAGCAACGCCTGAGTTGAGAAACGTGGAAGACATCGTGAACTCTGGAGAGGTGCGGAGGTAGTTCCAACTGGTAGGCAACTTCTCCTCGTTTGGCGAGAATGCGAAAAGGTCCAATGTAACGAGGAGCCAATTTGCCTTTGATACCGAAACGATGGGTTCCCTTCAGAGGGGTGACCCGAAGATAAGCCTTCTCGTCAACTTCGAAAGTCATAGCCCTATGTTTTCGGTCATATTGACTCTTTTGACGAGATTGGGCTGTTTTCAACTTTTCACGAACGATACGAACTTGTTCTTCTGCTTCCTGAATCATATCCGGGCCAAAGAATTGTCTTTCCCCGGTCTCTGACCAGTTAAGGGGTGTTCGACATCGTCGTCCATAGAGAACTTCAAAAGGGGCTTTACCCAAGCTAGATTGATAGCTGTTGTTGTAGGCGAATTCGGCAAATGGAAGGCACTTCTCCCAGTCCATTCCGAAAGAGATAACAGAGGCTCGAAGCATGTCTTCTAGAATTTGGTTGACGCGTTCCACTTGACCACTCGACTGAGGGTGGAAAGCGGTGCTAAAGGAGAGACGGGTTCCCATAGCATTTTGGAAACTTTCCCAAAATCGAGAGGTGAAAAGACTTCCTCGATCCGAGTTAATTTCCAAAGGAACACCATGGAGAGACACTATTCGGGAGATGTACAAATCTGCCAGCTGACTAGCGGTTATACTCTCACGAACAGGTAAGAAATGGGCTACCTTGGAAAGACGATCGACCACGACGAAAATAGCATTATTCCCTCTCTTGGTCCTGGGAAAACCGGTAATGAAATCCATACTAATTTTATCCCATTTCCATTCAGGAATAGCTAAGGGTTGAAGAGTGCCAGCAGGCCGTTGATGCTCTGCTTTTACACGACGACAGACGTCGCAATTTGCAATATACTGAGCAATTTCTCTCTTCATCCTAGTCCACCAGAACCTCTGGCGTAGGTCCTGATACATTTTAGTACTACCGGGATGAATAGTGAGAGGAGATTCATGAGCTTCCTTAAGGATTAATCGCCTTAGGTTGCGCACTTTGGGAACTACTAATCGATTCCCGAAGTATACGACTCCTTGATCATTAATGGAGAAACAATCCGCAATTCCTTTCTGAATGTTCCTCTTGATGCGGGAGATTCCCGGATCTACCTTCTGTGCTTTGATAATTTGATCCGTAAGGGCAGGTTTTGCCACCAAGGTGGAAAGAAAACCTTGAGGTACAATGTGAAGGTTAAGTTTCCGAAATTCCTCATGGAGAAACGGTTGACTTTGTTGTAACATCAGGTTGTTACAATAAGATTTACGACTTAGCGCATCAGCCATGACGTTGGCTTTCCCTGGGGTGTAGGTTATTCCTAAGTCGAAGTCTGTGATCAATTCAACCCAACGTCTCTGCCTGAGATTCAAATCCGGTTGGGTGAAAATGTACTTCAGACTTTGGTGATCAGTGAATATTTCGCAACGATTACCGAGGAGGTAATGTCGCCAGGTCTTAAGTGCATAGACTACGGCTGCAAGCTCTAGATCATGAGTAGGATAATTCTCCTCATGTGGGTGCAATTGCCGTGAAGCGTAAGCAATTACGTGTCGATCTTGCATGAGAATGCAACCTAGTCCTTGTCGCGAGGCGTCGCAGTAGATAACAAAGTCCTTGGAGAAGTCTGGCGGTACCAGTACGGGAGCAGAGGTCAGGCGTCTTTTCAGTTCCTGAAAGCTGTGCTCACATTGTGGAGTCCATTCGAACTTCTTATCTTTCTTGAGGAGTTCGGTTAGAGGTTTAGCAACTTTGGAAAAGTTCTCGACAAAGCGACGGCAATAGCTCGCTAAGCCTAGAAAACTCCGAACTTGCTTGACCGATTCAGGTGGAGTCCAATTAAGGACGGCTTGAACTCGCTCAGGATTAACAGCAATACCTTTACCAGATATTACATGACCCAGATAGGTCACTTCTGACAACCAGAATTCACATTTAGAAAATTTGGCATAAAGGCGATGCTCTCGAAGTTTCTTCAACACTAGCCTTAAATGTTCGGCATGTTCTTCCTCGTTCTTGGAGTAGATGAGTATATCATCGAGATAAACTACGACGAATTTATCCAAATACTCCATGAAGATTGAGTTCATTAACCGAGAAAAGGTGGCTGGAGCGTTGGTTAAACCGAAGGACATGACGGTGTACTCGTATTGGCCATAACGAGTAACAAAGGCCGTTTTAGGAATGTCCCCGTTTCTGATTTTGATTTGATGGTAGCCCAACCTCAAATCCATCTTGGAGAAGACTGAGGATCCAGCGAGCTGATCATACAGATCGTTGATCCTGGGAAGTGGATATTTGTTCTTGATTGTGACCAAATTGACAGGTCGGTAATCTACAACCATCCGGTCCGTACCATCCTTCTTCTTAACGAACAGGACGGGGCAAGCCCACGGAGATGAACTAGGGCGGATGAAACCCTTTTTCAAGGATTCATCGAGTTGTTTCTTAAGCTCGGCTAGTTCTAGTGGTGCCATCTTATAAGGTCTTCTAGCAATCGGAACGGTTCCGGGGATGAGGTCGATTACGAACTCAACATCCCTGTCAGGTGGAACACCTGGCAATTCCTCTGGGAAGACATCCGGAAAGTCACAGACTACCGGCACGTCCTCAAGGTCTGGCAAGGGGCTGGCGTTAAGAGAATATAATTGCCGCTTGGCTATTCGGGTCAAGACATTGACTATCTTCCCCGAAGGATGGGTGAGTTGAACAGTCCTAGAGAAGCAATCAATTTTGGCTTGATGAGCTGACATCCAGTCCATACCCAAAATGATATTAATATCTGAAGATTTAAGGGCTATCAAAGACGCGAGGAAAACAAGTCTGTCGACTTGGATTTCATTTCCATGGCTTACTCTAGAAGTTTGCCATTTGGATCCCGGAGTTTGAATTACCATAGAGGTTGGCATATCACCGAATGCGACGTTATGCAAGCGAGCATAGTTTTCAGATATAAAAGAATGAGAGGCTCCTGTATCGAAAAGAACAGATGCCGGGTGGCAATTAACAAGAAGCGTACCGAGAACGACGTTGGGATCCTCTTGAGCTTCTTCGGCAGAGATACAGTTAACATGGCCACGTGAAGCGGTGACCGGCTTGGCGTGGAATATTTTTCCTGTCGGCTTGCCACGGCCAACAGCTTTAGCGGATTGGTTGGGGTTGGTCTGGGGACACTCACGCATATAGTGACCAGATTCCCCACATTTGAAACAAGTCACGGAACTGGTGCGTGGAGGAGCATTGTTGGTTGGACCCCCATAGGGCTTGGCTGGAGCAGACTGTTGAACGGGGCGAGGCGCCTGGAAAGATGGCCTCGGTGTGAATCTGGGTGGCAGGGCGGTGTTGGGCACCCACACGCGGCGCTTCTGAGGACCAGCACCGGATGAGGAACCCATATCACGGCCATGCTTGCGTGTTGCGTCATAGTCAGTCTGACCAGTTTCAGCACTGATGGCTTTGTTGACAAGTTTCTGAAAAGATGTGCACTCATGCAGACGGAGGTCGCGGCGAAGCTCAGGACTAAGGCCCTTACGGAACCTTGCTTGCTTCTTGGCGTCAGTAGACACTTCCTCAGTTGCATATCGGGCGAGATTACCAAACTCCCTGCTATAGGCATCCACAGAAAGTCGGCCTTGGGTGAAACTGCAAAATTCTTCACGTTTACGGTCCATGAGACCCTCCGGAATGTGATGTTCACGGAAAGCCTCGCTGAACTCAGCCCAAGTAGTGACATGGCCCGCTGGCCGCATAGCTCCATAATTCTCCCACCATAGACTGGCGGGGCCTTCAAGATGATATGCAGCAAAGGTGACCTTGTCAGCCTCAGCTACTAGCGCGGAACGCAGCTTGTGAGAGATACTGCGAAGCCAGTCATCAGCGTCGAGAGGCTCGACGGAGTGGTGGAACGTGGGTGGATGCAATTTGATAAAATCACTGAGTGACACCACGTTAGCCCTCTGATGGTGTGCTGTATTCTGTTCAATACGCTCCAACAAACGGTTGGTCTCCCGCTTGTTTCTCTCAGCTTCCATCATAACCTCGGCTAGTGAAGGAGGATGAGGCAGATTTGCACCCCTGGCTTCACTGCCTTCGGCCTGCTCTTGGGAAGCAGGGTTAGCGCGCGTGTTGACCATCCTAGGTAACCAAGACAATGATTTAGTCAGGATGGTAAAATTCCGACATAGGATACATAATGTAAGGAATAAGTCGGAATGCAAGATGATCATCCGTATGACATGGTAGATACAGAAACTGCTTCTTTTATTCCATCGTCATACACACCATACAGGGTTTAGTACAAGACCAAACAAAGTACTATTACGGTGAAAAAGGATTACATCTCATCGGAGGCATTCCAAGCTCCTATACATTATTTTTCTACACCTCCGGAAGAGTACAAGCTAAGTCATATCCCACGAGTCACGCGGGACGATAGACGACACAGCTAGTGCGAACTAGTGATACTACCACTAACTCAGACCGATCCGTAGTAGTCCTCGTAGAAGTCACCTCCATAGCCTGGAAGTTCAACATGATCATCCGGAAACAGACGGTCTCGCGGAGCTTGTGGACCATAGGGGCTAGGATGAGGCCTTGGACCAACAAACGGTGGCCTGCGGGGACCGCGAGGTGGGGTGATGCCTCCTACATCACGCCAAACCATCACGTCCGGCAGAGCAGATCTCACAGGATAGAGATCGCGCATATCTGAATATCCAGCTTGCACCGCCGGTGCGAACCGAGTCAAAGTGGCCCAGTGGTCAGCACGGGTATTGAAGAGCTCTAACCTTAAGGCCCGATTTTCACGGTCCTTATCCTCGAGCATCTCAGCAGTGGTGCGAGTCCGTGAATCCTCCTGAGTGGGGTCAGCATAGATAGCCTGGAGATATCCTTGTGCTCCCGGAAGTGATCCTGGCATATACCGGAAATCAGAGTCCCGAAATAAACCAGATCTGACTCGCATAATGGTCATCATAGAGTAGGCGGCGTCCTGCACAGCCATCTCAATAGTAACCCCGAGTCCATAGGAGCAGTGAAGAGGCTCGGTGGATCCAGGATAAGATGGAAATATCCTGACAGTGCAGAGATACTGGCTTTGATTAAAATCTCGGAATTGCTCTTCGACCGTGTACTCGGGATACCAGCGGTATCCAGCCTCAGTCATTACCCTGACCAACTTAGCAGTATGGCCGGGTACATCTAGACATCGAGTCAGGCGAACCACTTGATTGAGGTCGCGAGTGGCCATCTGAAAGCACAATCATAATGCAAAGGCATTAGAATTTCTAGCAAAATTTCGGCAGCATAACAGCTGTAAATGCTCAAGAAGGATTTGAGACATTTGACAAAGGATTTCGTACACACTCAACATCATCACCTCAAAGTTCTGAAACCATTCTGGCAACATAATGTGGTAGTAGATCTGAACTAGGCTTGTATCCATCAAACCTATAAGGTACTACTGATTAGTAACACGTGATCCTGATAGAGAGAATAGATCCTAGTTCCTTAACCCCCGGTGGAAGAATGGACTGACTCAGATCAGAAAGTCATAAGGTATAAGGAGTAAAAAGAGCCTTACGTTCCAACCCACAAACAATTCCCCTACATATAATTAAAGAATTTCTAGACTCAACATCGACCAGTTTGGCTTGGAGAACCTACAGGCAGTCCGGCTCTGATGCCAACGCTGTCAGGACCCCGACTCGATGTCACATCGATCTAGCTGGTAACACCTCATATAACTTTGCGGCCTCACGCACGGTATCTCCACGGGTGTCGTCTTACCTTTTCCCGGGACCGTTTGCGCCTTTTGGCTCACGTATATGATAGTGTCGCTAGCATCCATATGATAAGGAGCCCGGGCTGACATGACTAGTCGTAAACCCAAAGTGGCACAGACTTACAGGGACAGGCATCCATGACCCAGCTTCGAACGTGTCGGTCATCAGCAAGTGGGTCCGGGCTGTAGCACTGGGCTAGCAGGACTCCGGTAAACCGGGCTGTAGCGGGCTAACAGGACTCCGGTACTCAAAGCGTGACATTTCCCCGAAGGGACAGACACGGGAACGAAGAAGGACACATGCCGGCCAGCCTAAGTGTTCCAGAGCAGTAGCAAGCTACCATGGCTCAGCGGTAACACTAGGAGACATTTCCCGGTAAGAGAGGCTACTAAAGATAAACAACTAGATAGTCAGATCCCACACATACCAAGCATTTCAATCATACACACAATATGCTCGATATGTGCAAATACAACGAAGCATCACAACATGACTCTACGACACAAGTACTTTATTTAAGGCTCAGGGAGCCATACATATCATACACAAAGGTACGGGTCTCACGACCCAACATACAAGTCATACAGTCATACAAACCAGCAGCGGAAGTAACTTGTCTGAGTACAGACAACTAGTAAAATAAAAGAGGCTTGGAAAGCCTAGCTATACTACGTGGTCCTTCACAAGCTCAGGGTCACCACCTGGGTCTTTAGCCTACTCGTTGATGTCAACGTCTACATAGAACCCATCAGAAGGGGTTGCAGCGTCTTCTGTAAAAATGTAGATTATAGCAACATGAGTACAAAGGTACTCAGCAAGACTTACATCAGATCCTACATACATGCATAGTATCAAGAAGGGTTGGTGGAGTTATTGCAGCAAGCCAGCTTTGACTCTTGGCTAGGCTATCCTACGATACTCCAACTTGAAATGGTTTTGCGCACACGAGTCCACTACTCACCACTTCAATACACTACCGAGGATCCACCTCCGTCTTCCTACGGAAGAGCCATCCTCGGCACTCACACTTATCTTGAGGCTTTTAGTAGTTTCCATTTACTTGTCTATGAACTGTATAGGCAACCAAGTAGTCCTTTACCGCGGACGCGGCTATTCGAATAGATCATGTTAACCCTGCAGGGGTGTACTTCTTCATACACGCTCTCACCACTTACCGTCGCTTACACGACATGTACTCGGCAACCTTCAAGCGGAAGCCCAACGTGGGTGTCGGCCACGACCTACCTAATCACCTAAGCCTCCGGTCCAGGTTTATCGCCTATTCAGGTTCCATCCGCAGGGAGTCCGGCCGAGGTTTCCCATACGGCCCCGAACGATGTGAACAGGGTTCCCGAGATACCTAACGGGTATTCGGTACACCGTGCCACGTACCTACCGCATCACAGCCCACCCCTACGGTCAGCGCTGTCCACGGCCTCCAGTAGGCTACAAACACCAGAAACTACTTGCAACTCCTGGACGGAGAACTAGGGTGAATAAGAAGTCGAGAGGGTCCATTGGTTTCGGGCCCAATGCATGGTAGTAGCTGATTCTTAAATCACACATACAGATCTCAGTGCTTAAGGTCGGCTTCAATGAAACAACCCACCATGTACTCCTACATGGCCTCTCATCGATACCTTTACCAAATCGTGTTCACCACACCACTCTCATTACCGACATAATCATTTCACTCTAGCCCATCACCCAGATGAACCAGACCTGACACGACTCTAAGCATAGCAGGCATAGCAAGGTAGGAACAACACATACATAGGGCTCAATCAACTCCTACACATGCTAGTGGGTTTCATCTAGTTACTGTGGCAATGACAGGTCATGCAGAGGAAATGGGTTCAACTACCGTAGCACACAGCAGTTTGAATCGCGTTGTCTTAATGCAGTAAAAGAGAGCAGGAGCGAGAACATGGGATTGTATCGATATGATCAAATGGTTGGTTGCTTGCCTGATGGTTCGATGCACTGATATGGTTCTTCGTTAGGGTAATCACGGTACTCCTCGGGGGCAGAACCTGTCGCAAAGGACATCGATACACAAGCATCACCAAACAATGTGCAACAATATGATGCATGCATGAAACATGGCAATATGAGTGTGTTGGGCTAATGCAACTAAAACCAGAGGGGTTTGAACAAATTTGAATCAAGGATTCAAATTTCAAATTCAAATATGGTCTTTTAAAGTGCTTTTCCTTGTTCTGCTTAAAACATCAATTTAACTTGTTTGATCATGCATGAAAATAGTACAGATGGATAGATTGGATTTTTCTGATCATTTTTCATATATAATTTGTCCAATTTGGAGTTACAGAATAAAAGTTATGAATTTTTGAAGTTTAAATAATATTCTGGAATTTCCTGATTTAATTTAAATCCAGAAAATCAATTACTGCGTCAGCCTGACGTCAGTGTGACGTCAGCAGGTCAACGGAACAGGTCTGGGTCAAACCTGACAGTGGGTCCCGCATGTCAGGGTGATTATTTTAATTAAGATTTAATTAAAACTAATCCTGTATAATTAGCAGGGCTGGGCCCCACCTGTCATTGACTCAGGGGAGTCAACCAGGGCCCACCCGTGGTCAAAGTCAAAGTCGGCTGCCGGCGTTTAGCCGCCGGCGAGCCCGACGCGGCGGCGGGAGTGGTTTTGGCCATTTCGGCCACCAAATGGACCGCGGAGACCACCGGAGTGGAGCTGAGGACAAACCGCAGCTCTTGGCGGAGTCCGTTGGGGTCGGGGTGGCCGGAGTTGGCGCCGGCGACGACTTTGGCGGCCACCGGGGTTCGGTCGAGGATGAACTTGGCGCTAGAGGGGTCGGTGAGGCTCGTGGAGTGGCTAGCTAGGTGCTGTGGGACTCGGTGAGCAAGATGGACACCATCTTGTGGCCGGAGTGTGGCCGGAAGCACGTCGGCGACGAGGTCCGCGACGGTGCGGGCGTGTGATCCTCGTGCGGTGGCTACACGGCTCGGGAATGAGAGAGAGAGGGTCGGAGGAGTAGCTAGGCTCACAGCGCTCCCGTAGAGGCCACCGGCGGGGTCGGGGACGAGCTGAGGCAGCGACGGCGTTGAAAGGGATCTCCGGCGACGGCGAGCTCGGGCGAGGTCGGTGCGGTGGTCTCGTGCCGCTCGAGCACACGGGGCTCGGCTAGCTCGATGAAGTGGACGGCGGCGAAGCTCCTGGACACGGTGGCACGGCGTGGGGTGGACGGAGGGCGTGGCTACGGCGAGGGGGTGGCGGCGATGGCGTCGGCCATGGCTGGGGCGTGCGAGGGGGAGGAGCTGGAGAGGAGAGGGGGTGTCTGGGGGGTTCGGGGGAGAGAGGGAGGCCGGTTCACGGCGTTAGCCGGGCGAGGGAGGCGGCGAGTCGGCGAGCAGCTGCGTGGCGAGCTGCGGTGCCGCCGCCGAGCACCTTGGCTGCCTGCCTGGCAAGCCAAGCAGCTCGCTGGAGCGGTGGCCGGGCTGGGCCGGCCAGGTGGGCTGGCTGGTGGGTGACAGGTACGTTTTCCCCTTTTTTTCTGTTTCTGTTTTTTATTTAATATATCTGCAACTTTGTTGAATTTAATAAAATACCTAGGCAACTTCAAAAATCACCAAACTATTCCTGGCCCATAGTTGGATTATTTCCAACATGAAACATTTTAGTTTGGAGATATTTGAGCATTTAAATATTTTATATTATTTTAAATGCCCAAATTCAAATATTTATGATTTAATTCAAAAACCCTAGGATGGCCTAGGTAAATGTGCACCACTTTTGGCAGAGGTTCTGAACCAAGGCAAAAATGATGGGCATTTTAGAAGGGCATTTCAGGTTCATTGAAAAATTATTTTAGTAACCCTAGTTGGTTTCAGAGGGGACTGGGGGTTCTGTCATCCCCATTTCAAGTTTCTGATGAAAGAGTAAACATGATGCAACACTCTAATGCATGACTAGCTAGGGTGTGACACAAAGTCTAAACAATCCCTAAAGATAAGTTCGGCCACCCGAATTTAGCATTATATGCAATGGCTCTGAATCATTTCTTTGGTCAATAGTTGGGTTGCCCGGCTCTTGTGCTTGCTACCCTACGTTCCGCTAAATCGGCTAGGGTAGTAAAGGAAGAACTACTACAATTGTGCCCTGGCCTTGACCAGATGAGCACCTCAGTAGAGAAAGCCGAAAACTGACTGTAATGATACGACCAGAGCCGGTCAGCTGTTCGAGGGTAACAAATCGTTGGAGATTTTTTCCGCATTATGCGGAAGATCAGCACTTCCCAATCATATGCTAAGTGAGGGTGTTTAAGCCGTACAGTCTGATTTCCTGCACCTACGCTTTATTATAAAACTCCTATGGCTAAGTGAGGGCATTTAAGCCGTATAGTCTGATTGCCTTGTTCGTTGCGCTAAACAACTCCTTCAAGGACCATATAATTGGATCAAGATTGTTTAGATTCCATCCCGAACACCTCCGTACTACCTGCGTGAGGGCAGAAGCCGATGACTGGCCAACCCTCAGATTACATACAACACGGCCACACAGGAGGAAACAATTCAAAGCATAACAAAATTTCATTACAAAACAGGCTTTGTTCTCATAATACCAGGCAAAGGCAACATGAATACATTTATTCAAATATGATGTCATGCGAACATTCTACTGCCGCAAGGCGAGACCCCTCCAGGACATCCGGAAAATACCATTCGGGTGTGCGTTGTTCCTTACCCGTCGGTGGCCCTCTGGTCACCTCCACGGCGTCCATCTTCGCCCACCACATCTTGCAACGGGCGAAGGTCATGCGCGCACCTTCAATGCAGGCCGAGCGCTTGACGACTTCCAGTCGAGGACAGGTGAGTCCGAAGTAGCTTCTTACCATAGCTTTGGCTGGCCATAGCCGGATTATGAAATCCTTTAAGGCTAGTTCGGCCACCCTATGCAGCTCCACCAGCTATTTCAGCTGATCGGTGAAGGACACGGGATGCTCTGGCGCCGCATACTACAACCAGAATAGCTTCTCCATAGAACCCCCTCCTTTGGCTCGGTAGAACTCCGCGGCGTCTGATACACTGCGTGGTAAATCCGCAAAAGCTCCTAGGGAACTTTGAACCTGGGTTTCTAAAAGGTACTGCTTCTCCGTATACTTGCTTTGCATCTTAAATGCCTTACCCGCCGTAATCTTCTTGGCCTCCTCGATCTCCTGGGGGGGGGCCTGGGCCTCATTCCGTGCGGTCTCCGTGCTCTAACAAGCCTTGGCGAGTTCAGTCCCTTGAACCGACACATCATGCTCCAAGGATTCGCATTTCTTGACCGCATCCTGGAGCTCCTACTGGATTTCTTCGACCCGGGCCTTGGAATTCTTACTGGCGGCTTGCTGCTGGACAACCTTCTCCTCGGCCTCGCCCAGGGCCTTCTTCAGGGCCTCGACCTCGGTCGCGGCTCCTGCACATATTACGACACAACGGTCAATATACAGCGCCTATCCTTTCTAAACACACAACAAGTTGTCACTCACCTTGCTTCTCCAGGAGCCGAACCTTAACCTCGCCGAGCTCGTTCTCGGTCTGCTCCAGCCTCTGCCTCAGCTCAGAGACTTCGGCAGCATGGGAGGTCACGGCCAATAGTGACGCCTGTTTATTCATACATATTACGTTAGTCTCCTACAACAGAAGATTGATCCTCCGTCCGGTTCTTCTTGCCAAACACCGGACAATGTCTCAGGGGCTACTGGCTACACGGGGTTTTTCTCTTTCTTACCTTGAAACCTGTGAACAGGCTGCTGCATGCTTCATTCAATCCACTCTTGGTAGACTGGATCTTCTCGATCACCGCACCTATAAGGACACGGTGCTCGTCCATGACAGAGGCGCCTCGAGGCACCTCCATTAGGTTATCCAGCGCCCCTGGATGGACAAGGGACACCGGTGGAAGCGGTGCATCCCCCTCCTTCAAAGGGGGCTACTCGCCCGACTCCGGAGCCATATGGGCCTTCGGAATCGTATTCGGCTGAGGGCCGAACTGGATGCGTCCCTCTACGCCAATCTCCATGGGGATCGGCTCCCCCATGTGTCCAACAATGGAGGTCTCGCCTTGTGGCGCCTCCCGGATAGCGTCCTGGAATCCTCCCCGGTTCAGAGCGGTCCTTCGGGATAACACTTCGGTGTCGTCCCTGGCCTCGGGGGAATAAGCAGGCGGTGGCGACATGCTGACCCTCTTCGACGGAGCCAATGAACCTCCAGGTGAGGATCGCTGGATAAGGTCGCGGGCTGGACTACAATAGCACAATTAACTATGTCATGATAATGAAGAGAAAGGGACGCATGTGCGCATGAGCAAGCCATGTCACTTACGATGCGGCCTGGAGCATAGTGCTGGGGCGCCTCTCTAGACTGCTATCAATGTCCCACGCGGTGTTGACCACAGGGACGCTCTTCCCCTTCTTGGGCGTTTCCGTCTCCAGATGCGCCGAAGCCGCCCTCTTCTTCTTCCTCTCCCCAGGGGGAGGGTTGCTTTCCTCCTCCTCTTCCTCGTCATTGTCCTCAGGGACATAGGAATGGGCCTCGTCATCTTCGGATGTCACGTCCGAAGTGCCCTTGCGACGGGGGCCACTCATGGCCCCTTGGCCTTCTTCTCCGGCGCCTTATAAGGTGCCAGCACCAGCATCTTCGCTAGACGTGGGATGAACGGTTCTTCAGGCAGCGGAGCCGGACACTGGATTCGCTTTGTCCTCTCCATCCAGTCCTAGAAATGCAATGATAAGCCCAGACATCATCCCTGAGACGATTAAGTTGTGAATACATCGAAAAATAGCATACCTCGCTGGCGAGGTGTTTACAATCGTGACCACGGTCTGAATCCGTGGCCGGTGGTTTCTCGTTGCCCTTAAAGAGCAACTTCCATGCACATTAGTGAGTAGTCACGAAGAGCCTCACCAGGGTCTGATCCTTCTTTGGGTTGAACTCCCACACAGGACGGCTTCGGCGCTGGCACGGAAGGATCCGGCGAACCAGCATCTCCTGGATCACATCAACGAGCTTGACTTTCTTGGTTGACATGCTCTGAATGCGCGTCTGCAGTGCTATCACCTTGTTAGGGGAACCCCAGTACGAACTCTTCTCGACCCAGGAGGTGAGTTGCATGGTAGCGCTAGAGCGGAATTCGGCAGTTGTGGCCCAGGTGGTGCCGCGAGGTTCTGTGATGTAGAACCACTGCTTCTGCCACTCCTTCACTATGTCCACAAACGTGCCTTTGGGCTAGGATACGTTGGATAGCTTGCTCGCCATAGCTCCTCCGCACTCCGCGTGCTGGCTGTCCACCACCTTTGGCTTCACGTTGAAGACTTTGAGACACAACCCGAAGTCGGGTTGGATGCGGAGGAAGGCCTCACACGCGACGATAAACGCCGAGATGTTGAGGAAGGAATTCGGGGACAGATCATGGAAATCTATCCTGTAATAATACATTAGCCCGCGGACGAAAGGGTGGAGTGGAAACCCTAGCCCGCGGAAGAAATGGGGGAGGAACACTACCCTCTGGGTGGGCTTCGGCATGGGGATGACTTGTCCCTCAGTCGGAAGACGAAAAACGGAGGCATGATGAGAATCCCGTAATAAGGAGGCACGATCTCTGCTTCAACAAGACATGCCAATGGCAACCACGTATCAAAATGTGGAGCGGCGGACGAAAAACGGTTCGAAATTATGACCGGACAGACGTGATGTCATATTATAAAAGCTCTTAGCAGAATTAGACTCGTGTAAAAATATATATTCTCTCTATGGTTATGAATGGTGTGTATGACAGGTCCGGATACTATCATCACATCCAAAGACTATCTTGAAGTTCTGATAGAAGGCAACCCGCCTTGCAATGCCGAAGACAATCTGTGCACTGGACTCCTCGTCATTGAAGCCAGGTTCAGGGGCTACTGAGGGAGTCCTGGACAAAGGGGTCCTCGGGCGTTCGGTCTGTTATCCATGGGCCGGACTGATGGGCTGTGAAGATATGAAGGCCGAAGACTATACCTGTGTCTGGATTGGACTCTCCTTGGCGTGGAAGGCAAGCTTGGCAAACAATTATGAAGATTCCTTCTTATGTAACCGACTTTATGTAAACCCTAGATCCCCCCGGTGTCTATAAACCGGAGGGGTTAGTCCGGAAAGGATATACTCATTACCATAGTCATATAGGCTAGGCTTCTAGGGTTTAGCCATTACGATCTCGTGGTAGATCATCTCTTGTAACACTCATATTCATGAAGATCAATCAACCAGGACGTAGGGTATTACCTCCATAGAGAGGGCCCAAACCTGGGTAAACATCGTGTCCCCCCATCTCTTGTTACCATCAATCCTAGACGCACAGTTCGGGACCCCCTACCCGAGATCCGCCGGTTTTGGCAACGGGAGGAACCCCATAGACACACAAGTTGACAGTTGTCTTAGCCGTGTGTGGTGCCCCCTTCCACAGATTTCCATCTCGGTCATATCGTTGTAGTGCTTAGGCGAAGCCCTGCATCGGTAACTTCATCATCACCGTCATCACACCGTCGTGCCGATGAAACTCTCCCTCGGCCTCAACTGGATCAAGATTAAGAGGGACATCACCAAGCTGAACATGTGCAGATCATGGAGGTGCCGTGCATTCGGTACTTGGATCGGTTGGATCGTGAAGACGTTCAACTACATCAACCGCGTTACCAAACGCTTCCGCTTACGGTCTACGAGGGTACATGGACAAACTCTCCCCTCTCGTTGCTATGCATCTCCTAGATAGATCTTGCATGATCGTAGGAATTTTTTTGAAATACTGTGTTCCCCAATAGTGGCATCCGAGCCAGGTCTATGCGTAGATGTTATATGCACGAGTAGAACACAAACAAGTTGTGGGTGTGGGTATATCCATATTGCTTGCCATCACTAGTTGATTCTTGATTTAGCGGTATTGTTGGACGAAGTGGCTCAGACCGACATTACGTGTACGCTTACGCGGGACTGGTTCTACCGACGTGCTTCGCACACAAGTAGCTAGTGGGTGTCAGTTTCTCCAACTTTAGTTGAATCAGATTCAATGAACAGGGTACTTTCTGAAGATCAAAAAGCAATCACTATACCGCATTATGGTGTTTGATGCGTAGGTAAGAACAGTTCTTGCTAAGCCCGTAGCAGGCACGTAAGACTTGCAACAACAAACTAGAGGATGCATAACTTGTTTTTGCAGGGCATGTTGTGATATGGTCAAGACGTGATTATATAGATTGTTGTATGACATGATCGTGTTTTGTAACACAGTTATTGGCAACTGGCAGGAGCCATATGGTTGTCGCTTTATTGTATGAAATGCAATCGCCATGTAATTGCTTTACTTTATCACTAACCGGTAGCGATAGTCGTAGAAGCAATAGTTGGCGAGACAACAACGATGCTATGATGGAGATCAAGGTATCAAGCCGGTGATGATGGTGATCATGACGGTGCTTTGCAGATGGAGATCAAAGGCACAAGATGATGATGGCCATATCATATCACGTATATTGATTGCACGTGATGTTTATCCTTTATACATCTTATTTTTATTAGTATGGTGGTAGCACTATAAGATGATCTCTCGCTAAATTTCAAGGTATAAGTGTTCTTCCTGAGTATGCACCGTGATGCCGAGACACCACATGATGATCGGGTGTGATAAGCGCTACGTTCACATACAATGGGTGCAAGCCAGTTTTGCACAAGCAGAATACTCGGGTTAAACTTCATGTAACACCCCGGATGTAACTTTCCCTATTTGTACTCTAACTCTTGTCGTTTCCGGCATTAAGTTATATTTATTTCCTCGGGTTCGGGTTTTGTCTCCGTGTGTTATTGTCGTTGTCATGCATCTCATATCATGTCATCATGTGCATTGCATTTGCATACGTGTTCGTCTCATGCATTCGAGCATTTTCCCCGTTGTCCGTTTTGCATTCCGGCGCTTCGTTCTCCTCCGGTGGTCCTTTCTAGCTTTCTTTCGTGTGTGGGGATTAACCGGATTGGACCGAGACTTGCCAAGTGGCCTTGGTTTACTACCGGTAGACTGCCTGTCAAGTTTCGTATCATTTGGACTTTGTTTGATACTCCAACGGTTAACCGAGGGACCGAAAAGGCCTCATGTGTGTTGCAGCCGAACAGCCCTCCAATTTGGCCCAAACCCAGCAAACTCTGCTCCATCATCTAGAGCGTTCGATCACGATCGCGTGGCCGAAAACCGCACCCCATTTGGACTCTCGTAGCTCCCTCTATGCCTATTTAAACACCCCCCGATTTTCGGATCTCCTCCTACCTCCGAAACCCTAATTTTCCACCGCGCGCCGCCAGACATTGTCCGCCCGGGGCGGACACACCACCACCAGCCAACCGCCTCCTGCCACGTGGCACCCGCCACCTCGCCACCGCCGCGGCTCGGGGAGCCCGGAGCCGGCCCCCGCGGCCCGAGCCGCCGCGCCGCCACCTCCCTCTCCTCCGAGCCGCAGCCGCCGGCGCGCGCCGCCGCCACCGCCGCCTCCGGCCGCCGCCCTGTCCATCTCCAACTCCGGCCACCTCGACCTCTCCGGCGGCCTCGAGCACTGTTCCGGCGAAGATCCGGCCGTCCTCGTAATCCGTGCAAACCCTAGATCTCGGAGGCGTTTTTTCTCTCCAAGTCTCAGAAATTCCGATCCAAGTGCTAATGTTCGTAGCTCCGTACCTTCGCATCCGTATCTCCGATGCATGCATATGGCATATCAAAATGTTCATCTAAGAGAGTACATCATTTCATTCCATTGCATAATTTTCATTTGAGTTCATCTTGATGCCCGAAATGCTGTTAGAAGACGGCCACTTGAGATAATTGCCAGATCTGCTACTCCATTTAGGATTTTGTCATTTTTGCCATGATATGCCCTGATGCTCTACATGTGTTTTGTTAAGGGTTTTGTCATCTTTCCAGAGGTTCAACCCATGTATTTTTGTGATGTGTGTGGTGACTAGTGCAAGTTTGCAAAGTGGTGCACTTGCTAATTCTGTTTTCAAGGACTTAGTAATTTCACTAAGTCCTGGACCTGTTTATCTCATGATGCCATATGTTCATGTTGTTTCCTAGTGATCCGTGCCTCTTCTAGGGATGATCAGTAAGGATGTTTTATTATTATTGTAGTGGTCTATCCATCCATGTCTTTGTTTGCAATTATGGAGCACCCTAGCTTGAGTCAATAGAGCTCTACTTTTGCAACTTTGTGAATCTGGGCAGATTGTCAACTTGTTTGCAATTTTGCCGATGATGTTGTAGTTGATCCGTGCATGCTATGCTATTGTTCTTGCCATGTCTAGATTGCATTTTGTGCCTTCTCGATGGGTGTATGCTTGTCTTGCCATGACTTGCACTGTAGTGAGTGCATCGAGCTCGTAAACATGCCTACTTGAGTTATATTTTAGCATGTGTCAGTTTTCACTAAGTCTGAAAACTGATTATGTTTTTGCTATGTTCACATGCTTGCAATTGTATTTTCTGATCCCTTTTGGCTCAATGTCACTAAGGGACTTTTGTTAATCTCTTTTAGTAGCTCCAAGACATGCTTTACTTTGCCATGTTCAGGTCCTGTAGCATGTAGTTTTGTGGCTTCGAAGAGTGCTACCTGATCTGAAATTCCAGACAAGTGTTAATTTCACTACGTCTGAGATCTGTTTGTCATATGCATTTTTGCCATGCTTGTTTGAACCTGTTAATGGATGAATTGGCCATAGCTTAGTGCTAGACTTTTGTTAAGAATCTTGTGTGCATCCCTTCCATATATTTTGTTTTCATGTTTGGTTTCTGTAGCATGTTCATCTCATGGCATTTAGTTGGCTACTTGCTGCAAATCGCAGACCGGTGCCATATTTGAATCGCTTGCCATTTCCAAACCGTAACTCCGATTCCGGCGTTCTTTATATCGTTATCAAGAGATTTCATCTTATCTTTCTAGTGGCACACTTGGATTTCCAAGTTGAGGCCAGGTTCATGCATTTCCTGTCATATCTTGCATTTTGCATCCCGCATCGCATCCCGCATAGCATATCATCATTTCATCATATTGCTTTGTCTTGCACGTGGTTGATTGTATCCTTGTTGCTTGTTTGTCTTGTTTGGGTAGAGCCAGGAGACGAGTTCGCTAACAAGGAGCCCGTTGAGTTTGCTTTTGAGGATCCAGTCAACTCTGACAACTGTGCAGGCAAGATGATCATTCCTTCGAAATCACTACTATCTTTGCTATGCTAGTTTTCTCGCTCTTTTGCTATGCCAATGCTACGATGCCTACCATTTGCTTTCAAGCCTCCCAAATTGCCATGTCAAACCTCTAACCCACCATTGTCCTAGCAAACCGTTGATTGGCTATGTTACCGCTTTGCTCAGCCCCTCTTATAGCGTTGCTAGCTGCAGGTGAAGATTGGAGGTCGTTCCTTGTTGGAACATCATTTATTTACTTGTTGGGATATCACTATATTGTTATGTTATCTTAATGCATCTATATACTTGGTAAAGGGTGGAAGGCTCGGCCTCTCGCCTAGTGTTTTGTTCCACTCTTGCCGCCCTAGTTTCCGTCATATCGGTGTTATGTTCCCGGATTTTGCGTTCCTTACGCGGTTGGGTTATAATGGGAACCCCTTGATAGTTCGCCTTGATTAAAGATTTTCCAGCAATGCCCAACCTTGGTCTTACCATTTTCCACCTAGCCTCTTTTTCCCTCGGGTTTCTAGAGCCCGCGGGTCATCGTATTTAAACCCCCTGGGCCAGTGCTCCTCTGAGTGTTGGTCCAAACTAGAGTCCTGTGCAGCGCCCCCTCGGGGAAACTTGAGGTTTGGTTATAGTTGTATGGAGCGCTCATTTGAGTGTGCCCTAAGAAAGAGATATGTGCAGCTCCTATCGGGATTTGTCGGCACATTCAGGCGGTGTTGCTGGTCTTGTTTTAACGTGTCGAAGTGTCTTGAGTTACCGAGATACCGAGTCTGATCGTAACGTCTTGGGAGGAGGTCTATTCCTTCATTGACCGTGAGAGCTTGTCAAGGGCTAAGTTGGGACTCCCCTGCAGGGATTTTAACTTTCGAAAGCCGTGCCCGTGGTTATGGGCATATGGGAATTTGTTAATGTCCAGTTGTAGATAACTTGAACCTTAATTAATTAAAATGAATCAACCGAGTGTGTTACCGTGATGGCCTCTTCTCGGCGGAGTCTGGGAAGTGGACACGGTGTTGGACTAATGTTTGCGCAGGCTGCTCTCTAGTTTCTCGCTCGTGCTTTGCCTCCTCTTCTCGCTCTCTTTGTCAAATAAGTTAGCCACCATATTTTTCTAGTCGCTTGCTGTGGCTCCACTTATATTTACCTTGCCATACCTATAAGCTTAAATAGTCTTGATCGCGAGGGTGCGAGATTGCTGAGTCCCTGTGACTCACAGATTACTATTACACCAGATGCAGGGCCTGATGATTCCGCTCCAGCAGACGCGTATGAGCTCAAGTGAGAGTTCGACAAAGACTCTCAACGTTACTATGTTTCCTTTCCCGATGATCAGTAGTGGTGCCCAGTTGGGGGTGATTTGGACCGTTGTCGCTTGTTGGGTTCTCTTTTATTTTGGCACCGTAGTCGGGCCATGAGTATTTGGATGATGTAATGTTATTTATGTACTTGATTGACGTGGCGAGTGTAAGCCAACTATGTTATCTTCCCTTTATTATTTATATTACATGGGATGTTGTGAAGATTGCCTAACTTGCGACATATGCCTTCAATGCGATTATGTCTCTAAGTCGTGCCTCGACACATGGGAGCTATAGTCGCATCCAGGGTGTTATAAGTTGGTAATTAGAGCCTTCCCCGACCTTAGGAGCCCCATTGCTTGATCGTTTTTAGTGGTCGGGTTGTGTCTAGAAAAATGTTTTGAGTCATTTAGGAATTATATATCGGAGAGTTTAGGAATTCTTTTTACTTCCCAGTCTCCTCATCGCTCTGGTAAGGCATCCTGACGTAGAGTTTTGACTCTTCTCTTCTCAAATTTCACTAAAAAAAATTTAGGATCACGCGGGTATCTTGGAATCGTTCCGATGGTTTTATGATGAGAACATTGTCTTGGTGCCTCCTGTCAGGGGTTTAGTGGAAGTGGCCCGGGGAGTTGAGCTCTGAGGTGTTGTCATCATAATTTTATCGTTGCAGTTCTGGAATACCTGAGTTTAGTACGCCGACATTGAAAATCTCTTTTATGCAGTTCATTGGTGAGATAACCTGGAAGCCACCCAGTACTGGGGCGGGAGTTCGGTAGTATCGCCATAACTTGTAGAACGGATGCTTTTCGAAGGTTGAGGTAGATGGTTTCCAAAGGTTTCTTGGTTATGTGTTGAAGGATGGATACAGCTGGATGTAGGAATTGCTAGATTTGGGTGAGATATTATGCTTCCGCTGTATCCCCAACACCTGATTGCATAACCGGAAAGGTTCAGGAGTTTCATAGGTGGGAATTCTTGTAGCTCTAGTTCTTCTTCCACGGATATTGGTTTGAGATTGGGATTTCTTACCGATTATTCGTTCTTGATCCATACCTTGTTGATTTATTTCTCTACCTTAATTCTACGTGGCTTCTCAATTTATGGATATGTGACCATTTCAAGAGGAATGCATTCGTTCTTTTTGTTTGGATGTGAAGACTATATGTTGCAATTTTCATTCCGTTGGATTCGGCTTCAATATTTGTGTGTCAATGTGCTAATGGTGGTCAACCTCTTCAGGATGGCTCCTCCAACGCGCACGACTCCGAATCCTGATCCGCCACCACCTCCACCTCCTCCAGAGGCATGGCAAGCTGTGATGGCCGCAACCAATGCAAACACATAGTTGATCATGCAAATTCTTCAAGAGCGCAATCAAGGCAACCAAGGGAATCAAGGCAGCAATCAGAATCACTTTGCTACACTCAACCAGTTCCTTGCTAACGGGACAAAGACTTTCAGCAATTGTGTTGAGGCAATCGATGCTGACGATTGGCTTGTGGATCTGTGCAAGCATTTCGAGTGCAGTAATGTCAGGCCTGAGGACTTTGTTAAGTTCGCTTCTTTCCAACTCAAAGATCAAGCTGCAGAATGGTTCCAGCAGTACAAGGATTCCAGAGGTGGACGTGTTATCACTTCAGATGATTTCCATCGAGATTTCCGAGCTCATCATATTCCAGAGCGTGGTTGAAAGCAAGCGTGAGGAATTCCGCAACCTGAAGCAAGGCTCTTTGTCTGTCTATGACTACAACAAGTTGTTCCAGAAGCTCGCCCGCTTTGCGAAGTAGGACATCCCTGAGGAGAAGAGCATGATATACCAGTTTAGGGGTGGTCTCAGAGAAGATATTCAGCTAGCTCTTGTTCTCTTTGAGCCCTTGAGATATGATGAGTTCTACAACATGGCACTGAAGCAAGAGGCTGCTCAGTTGAGGGGTGATGCTTCCAAGAAGCGAGTCAGAGATGTTGCTCCTTCTTCCTCCACTCAAGTGGCCAAGCAGCAGAAGTATTGACTTCCTCCTCCTCCGTTCCGTCAGCCGTATCAGCAGAAGAGCAAAGGTGGCAGTGGTTCTTCCCACCCACCCAACCCTGGCTTTCAGAACAAGACTTCGTCTCAAGTTCCAAGATCGAGTGTTCCGTATCATCGTCCGCTTTCAGAGGTCACGTGCAACAAGTGCCAACAGAAGGGTCACTATGCCAACAAGTGTTTCAACCAGAGGCGTCTTCCTCCTCCTCCTCCTGTCAGATCGGCAAGTACAACTGTGGTCAAGCATAAACCCAAGTTCGCCAAGGTCAATATGGTGAATGCAGCTCAGGTAGAGGACTCACCAGATGTCATCATGGGTAACCTTCCTGTTAATGATATTCCTGCAAAAGTTCTTTTTGACATGGGTGCATCACATTGCTTCATTTCCAAACCTTTTGCATCAAAGTATGAGTGTGATTATCAGTATCTGCAAAGTTCCTTGCAAATTGTGTCGCCGGGCAAGCAGATGACAGCTAACACCTGTGTCCCGGAGGTTACTATCACATTGGGTGACTACAAGTTCCTTTCTTCCCCAATTGTTCTTGGTAACTCGGATATTGATCTTATTCTCAGAATGGATTGGCTTTCTAAGCACAAGGCACATCTTGATTGTGCTGCCAGGCAGATTCAATTGACTCATTCATCTGAGTATGTTATTGTCTTTGCCGCTCGGGATAATACAATCCGTCTGTTTTCTCTCAATGAGAAGGGTGAATTGGATGCCATCTCTCAGATTCCAGTCGTTTGCGAATATCAAGACGTCTTTCCAGAAGAGCTTCCAGGAATGCCTCCGCACCGGCCAGTTGAATTCATTATTGATCTTGAGCCTGGCACGGAACCTGTGTGCAAGCATCCTTACAAGCTCGGACCTGAAGAGTTGAAGGAGCTGAAGAAGCAACTCGATATTCAAGAGAAAATGGGTCTCATCCGGCCTAGTTCTTCTCCGTGGGGTTGTGGTGTTCTTTTTGTGAAGAAGAAGGATGGAACGGACCGACTTTGTGTTGATTACCGTCCAGTGAACAAGAAGACCATTAAGAACAAATACCCACTTCCCAACATTAATGAGTTGTTCGAACAACTCAAAGGTGCCCAAGTATTCTCCAAGATTGATCTCCATATGGGCTATCATCAGATTCGAATCCGTGAGCAAGATATTCCCAAGACGGCTTTCAGGGCAAGCTTTGGTTCATATGAATACACTGTCATGTCTTTTGGCCTCGTCAACGCTCCTCCGACGTTCTCTCGCATGACAAACTTCATCTTCAACGCCTACACCAATGACTTTGTTTTGGTCTATCTCGACGACATTCTGGTTTTCTCCAAGAACAAGGAAGATCATGCCAAGCACTTGCGTTTGGTTCCTGATAAGCTCAGAGAACATCAGTTCTATGCCAAGTTCTCCAAGTGTGAATTTTGGCTTGATGAAGTGCTTTATCTTGGTCATATCATCTTTGCCAAGGGCATTGCCGTGAATCCTGAGAAGGTGTCTGCAATTGTGAATTGGGAACCTTCTCAGAACGTGAAGCAACTCCGTAGCTTCCTCGGTCTCGCAAGCTATTATCGAAGATTCGTTGAAAACTTTTCTAAGATCGCGAAGCCTCTCTCAAATCTTCTCCAGAAGCACGTCAAGTACGTTTGGTCTCTGGAGTGTGATGTCGTGGTTCTAACTCTGACAGTGATGTAGGGGGGTATGTATGGAGAGGCTAGATCTCAGCTACTGGGAAGTTGTAAACACACCAAGATATACGAGTTCAGGCCCTTCACGGAGGAAGTAACAGCCCTACGTCTCGGTGCCCGGAGGCGGTCGACTGGATTACTGGTGTGTGAATAACAGGGGTGCGAACCCTTCATACTAAGGAGGGGGTGGCTTATATAGAGTTCACTGGCCCCCTCCTGCCCTCAGTAATGCAGGGTTTAAGCTACATTTAAGGTTGGGTGTTACTGATAACGCCCCTAATAAAATGCTATAATGGCCATAAAGACTACTTGATAGCCGACCGTTTGCCTGCGGAGTGGCTTTAGGTCTCCTGGCGGTCGAGTGGTTGGCTTCATGGTCGAGTGATAGCTTCTTGGTCGAGTGTCTTGAACCCGTCGAGTGGGACAACTCCTTAGTCGATTGAAAGGTGACTTCTTCTGGGGATGTCCTGGGGTAGGGCTTCTTGGACAGGTTCGTGCCCCTACCCTAGGTACATGGCTTCATCATTAGCCCCCGAATGGATCGAGGTTAGAGTGGGGAAAGAGTTGGAGATCTTTCCGACTGGTTCTTTGGGCTACGTGAGTGCCTCGTTTTGGGTCAATCGTCACGGATGATGTTGCCAACCTTTTTTAGTCGCCTTGATCCATTCCAGGTCTTTCATCGAGTGAATTTCTTTATTTGTGGTATATCGAGCGTCGGCGCGGGCGGGGTCTTCCGTTTTGACAAGTTGTTCTGCAGCCCGCGGATGTCGTGGGATTTCGGATTTTGGGAAGCGCGCGGGACGGGAGCGGCCGCAGTAATTGGAAGTGATAAAGCGGAAGCTCCTTGATCCTCGCGTCGCCTTTTTCGCCACGTACTTCGCGCGCGTCCGCTGCAGGATTTGACTGGATAGTTTGGACCTACCAGTCAGCCACTCGGGAGCGCCCCCTTATAAATCGTCGGCTCGGGCTTTCCAAGCAGTGCGCTCTCTTCTCCTCCTATCTTCTTCCTCTCTCCCTTCGCAAGTCCTCCCGCCACCTCTGTTCTCGCCCAGGCGCAGCAGGCTCGCTCGAGACTTTGCCGGCGATGATGGTGAAGGGCAAGACGCCTACTCTGGAGCGCGCGAAGAAGGTGGCGGCGGGGGGGAAAGGTGCTTCGGGCGGATCTTCCTCCAGGACCGCTCTGCCCAAAGGTTGGATCCAGGGAGACTGGATGCCGTCGGTGCTCCGGCAAGAGGATCTCGACGACATGGTCGAGGGGGGGTCATTCCCCATGAAGCTGCGCATCTCCCGGGGGGGAGAGATCGAACCTCAACCCCGCGACGGTGAGTGCGTGCTCCTAGCCACCCACATCGACCGCGGGTTTTCTCTACCGCCCCATCCTTTTTTCCGGAGTTTCCTGAACTTCTTCAGAGCGCAGCTCCACCACTTCACTCCCAACTCCATCGTATACCTTGCTGCTTTCATTTCCATGAGTGAGGCTTTCTTGGGTTGTCGCCCTCATTGGGGACTCTTCAAGCACATCTTTACCTGCCGTTTTTAGTCGGTCAAGAAGGCCAAGTCGAGTGACGAGAGGACGCAGGTGATCCAGCTGTGCAGGGGCCTGCCGATCCAGACGAGGGGAAAGAGTTGTTTTCCATCTATCACTTTCCTGGAGTCGGTCCGTGGTTGGCAGGCGACCTGGTTCTACTGTCAAGACCAGGCGACCCCAGGACAGTCGACTGGTCTCCCCCCTTTCTCACTCGACCGAGCTGAAAAACCTGCTTCTCTGAAAGTGGCACCGGAGGAAAGGGCCCAAGTCAAAGTGCTGGCCGGTCGAGTGGTTGAGCTTGTCCGTGAGGGTGTGACGGGCATGGATTTGCTGGAGGTCTTCCTCCGGAGGCGCATCCAACCGCTCCAGGCTCGTGACCACCCGATGTGGCTGTACTCGGGTCTTGACGACACCACTCGGATCCACCCGGAGGAGGTCACTGATGAGATGCTGGAGGGGTGGTTGTCGAGCATCACAGGAAACAAGGACAACCCCCGAGGAGCCAGGAGGGTAATTCCACTCGACAACTCGTATGACGTGGACTAGGTATGTCTCTATGCTCCTGACTGAGATCTTGTTTTTCTTCATTGGTCTCCTTTGAGTTGGTCGATTGGCCTTTGTCTTGTCTGTTGTTTTTCAGGCGACTACTGAGATGTACTCGACACCCAATGGGGCACAGGGGCCAACTGAGGAAGGGGAGGCGAGCGGAGGTGAGAGCGGGGATGATCAAGGCGAGTGGGAGTCCGACGGTGAAGGAGAGGGAGGCGACGACGTCGACTCTAGTGAAGAGGAGGAGGAGGAGGTCGAACCCCCCGTCCGGAGGGGCGATCCAAGCTCACACAAGATCCAGCGCGGGAGCATGGTAGTGCGACTGCCCCTGCTGGGCAGTCATCGAAACGCCCTCGGACCTCTTCTGCTACGCCGACTAGAAAGGCTCCCAAGCACCGGCGCGCAGTGCCGTCCAAGCCGCCGAAGGCTCTGCCCAAGATGAAGATGGCCGTCCCCACCATTTCTGGGTAATAATAAAACTTGTTTTCCTTTGTCGACCGTGGATGGATTCTTGGTCGATCCATTGATCCAACCGACTGACTTTCGAGGCTTGCAATGCTGCTACTTCCGAGATCTCCGCCAAGGACGACGACCAAGAGATGGAGGATGCTGTTACCTCCAACCCTGGTACGATTACTGACGTTCCGCTTTGAGTCGACTAAACATTTATTGCAACCCTGGTCGATTGAACGTTTCCTTTGTAGCCCCTCCTCATGTTATCGACCTCCCGGATGACGACGACAATGGTCCATTGAGAGTGAGGAGGCACAAGAGGGCGTCGGCTGACAAGACCCCCCAATCCGCCCCGGCGTCCGAGGCCGCGGCTCGGGATGGTGGTGACACCACTCGGGCTTCTGTCACCTTCGCCGTTCCTCTGGCGAGTGCGCGACCCTCGTCGTCGACTGCGGATCCGTCTTCGCTTTTTGCCGCATACCCCGTCCCTGAGGACCAAGCGGCTGCTGCAAAAGAAGCTATACGTCAGGCGGGGATCATGATGGAGCAAGTGAAGTTGGCTCGGGAGGCCAGCCAAGCAGCTTATGACGCGAGCTCGGCTCTTCGGAGCAATGTCCAGGTCAGTCGACTCAACGTTTGGTCTGTTATGATATGCTATTTGAAGAATCTATTTTCCGAAGATCTTTGTATCTGTACACCCACTGGGTGTGTCTGCCAATTCTTGGACGAGTGGGGGCACACTAAGTGCACCCACTGGGTGTAGTCCCCGAGACTACGGTGGACTGCGGGCAGTCGACTGTAGTCTTTATATTGTGTTGCTGTAGCTGTATTTCTTCATTCGGTCTGGTCAGGCCATGTCGAATGGGGCTGTATCCGGTCGACTGCCGTCAGTCGACTTCTTCTCTTTTTTTGGTCGAACTAGTGGGGGCATGCTGAGTGGACCCACTGGGTGTAGTCCCCGAGACTACTGTCGAATGTTTTTGATTCGGCTGTGGTCTTAGAAACGTCGTCATTGTCTCTTAGTTACTCGGAAGCAACTTATCTTGGACGTCTCTCGACTGATTTTTGTTTTACAGAAATCCTGTGAACTTGTAGCTCGCTATATTGAGTTGGAGAAGCAGAAGATTCAACTGGACCTTGATCTGGAGCTGGCCAGAACAGAGCTGTAGAAGGTCAGAGACGGCGCCGCAGGTAAGATGACTTTGTCGACTGGTTAGTTTTTAGGCTTGAGTACCCTTCTGCTATTTCCGAGTCAATCATCATTTCTTTGCAGAAAAACTGAGCGAAGCTCTGGCAAAGAAGGATCAGGACTTGGCTGCTGCCCGTAAGGAGGCTGACGTCAAGACTGCTCTGGCCGAATAGAAGCTGGCTTTGGTCGGCCAATTGGAAGAAGAGACTGCCAAGCTGAAGACCGCTCTGAATGAAGCCAACCGGGAGTGTACACGTTGGAAGAAGGAGGACCTCACCCTGAGCGAGAAGGTGGAAGGCATCGTTCGCAGGAGGGACGACCTGGAGAGCTACTTGAGGAGCCTCACCAAGAAGTTGTACATCAAGCTTGAAGGTGCACATTCAGTTCCGACTGGTTTTTTTTTGTCGACTCAGTCTATGAAAATTGACTAATCCTTGGATCGTGTATGCAGAGCTTTGCCAGAACTTTGAAGAGGAGACTAGGCAGATCGAAACAGGTTTGGATCCAATATATTCTCCCATGAAAGATGAAGCTGCCATGAATCTGCTCCGACTGGAATCTCGCATTGACGGCGTCGTGGACTACTTGGCTCGACTGAAGGTTGCCATGTCACGGATCGACCCGCACTTTGGCCAGAGGCTACGCTCCAAAACGATCTCGAGTCTCTGATGACTCGACTTAACGGAATCCCTGACCGAGTGCAAGAGTGGAAGAAGTCTTCTGCTCGGTGTGGCGCTGATGTGGCTCTGTCCCTGGTCCGCGTCCATTGCAAGGAGGCACGAGAAGAGAAGCTGGCCGCCATCCAAGTTGCCAATACCAGGAAGCACAACTTTCAAGATTTCATGGAGACTTTCATCGCTGCTGCCACCCGTATTGCAGACGGGATCGACTTGGACGAGTTCGTCGCCCCTTCCAGTCCTCCACCTGACGAGTGAAAAACTTTTGAGCTCCATGTTAAATTTGCCTCGGAATGCCGAGTGGATTTTGTAACCGTTAAAATCCGTCGAGCTGAGGGCTCGATTACTTTGGCCTGAGGTCTGGGACCTTTTAGGCTTTATCTGATCTTGATTTCTTGTTTAATATCTTCATGGTTTGATTCGTCGAGTGGATCTTGATCTTCACTCGGAATAACCTTGTATTTGCGGCGCAACTCCGAAGGGGAAGGTAGCAGTCGACTCGCGGATTGGGTTGTGTCTTGTACTTAGGCGAGCACTGGGCTGCGGCTAAGCCTCCGAGTGAGAGGTTTGCTCTCCACTCGGTAGAATTTTTAAACACTTAGGCGAGTGCCTGACTGCAGCTAAGTCTCTAAGTGGGAGAACTTAGGCGAGTACTGGACTGCAGCTAAGCCCCCGAGTGGGAGGTTTGCTCTCCACTCGGTAGGATTTTTAAACACTTAGGCGAGCGCTGGGCTGCAGCTAAGCCCCCGAGTGGGAGGTTTGCTCTCCACTCGGTAGGATTTTTAAACACTTAGGCGAGTGCCTGACTGCAGCTAAGTCTCTAAGTGGGAGAACTTAGGCGAGTACTGGACTGCGGCTAAGCCCCCGAGTGGGAGGTGTGCTCTCCACTCGGTAGGATTTTTAAACACTTAGGTGAGTGCCTGACTGTAGCTAAGTCTCTAAGTGGGAGAACTTAGGCGAGTACTGGACTGCAGCTAAGCCCCCGAGTGGGAGGGTTGCTCTCCACTCGGTAGGATTTTTTGAAAACTTAGGCGAGTGCCTGATTGCAGCTAAGTCTCTGAGTGGGAGAACTTAGGTGAGTACTGGGCTGCAGCTAAGCCCCCGAGTGGGAGGATTGCTCTCCACTCGGTAGGATTTTTAAACACTTAGGCGAGTGCCTGACTGCAGCTAAGTCTCTAAGCGGGAGAACTTAGGCGAGTACTGGACTGTAGCTAAGCCCCCGAGTGGGAGGGTTGCTCTCCACTCGGTAGGATTTTTAAACACTTAGGCGAGTGCCTGACTGCAGCTAAGTCTCTAAGTGGGAGAACTTAGGCGAGTACTGGACTGCAGCTAAGCCCCCGAGTGGGAGGGTTGCTCTCCACTCGGTAGGATTTTTAAACACTTAGGCGAGTGCCTGACTACAGCTAAGTCTCTAAGTGGGAGAACTTAGGTGAGTACTGGACTGCAGCTAAGCCCCCGAGTGGGAGGATTGCTCTCCACTTGGTAGGATTTTTGAACACTTAGGCGAGCACTGGGCTACAGCTAAGCCCCCGAGTGGGAGGTTTGCTCTTCACTCGGTAGGATTTTTTCACACTTAGGCGAGCGCTGGGCTGCAGCTAAGCCCCCGAGTGGGAGGATTGCTCTCCACTCGATAGGATTTTTTGAACTTAGGCGAAACGGATTCGCGGCTAAGTCACCCACTGGGAGATTTCATATGCAAACAAAAGCGACAACAATTATTGGGACGCTCTTGTCTTTAATAAAAATGAACTGCGGAAAAATTTCTTTTTTTTCTTATTACATCACGTCCAAGGGAGAACTCAAGTGTTAAAGGGGCGGAGTAGTTCCGCATTCCAAGCTCGTGGCTCGTCGATCTGGTGATCAACATTGTAGAGGTGATACGCTCCATTGTGGAGGACTCTGGTGATGATGAAGGGGCCTTCCCAAGTAGGAGCAAGTTCGTGTGGTTTCTGTTGATCCACTCGGAGGACCAAATATCCTTCCTGGAAGGCTCGGCTCTTCACATTTCTGGCATGGAATCGACGCAAGTCTTGCTAATAGATGGTCGATCTGATCATAGCCATTTCCCTCTCCTCCTCTAGGAGGTCGACTGCGTCTTGCCGGGCTTGCTCTGCTTCGTCTTTGTTATAAAGCTCGACTCTGGGGGCGTTGTGAAGTAGATCACTCGGCAAGACGGCTTCGGCTCCGTAAACCAGAAAGAACGGAGTTCTTCTAGTCGACCAGTTCGGGGTGGTCCTCGATCCCCACAGAACTGACGGAAGCTCGTCGACCCAAGCACCTGCCGCGTGCTTGAGATCACGCATCAGTCGAGGCTTTAGTCCTTTGAGAATCAGACCATTTGCTCTTTCAGCTTGTCCATTCGACTGGGGATGGGCGACCGATGCGTAGTCGACTCGAGTGCCTTGAGAGGCGCAAAAAGCTCTGAACTTGTCCGAATCGAAGTTTGACCCATTGTCATAGATGATGCTATGCGGGACTCCATATCTGAATGTTAGCCCTCTGACAAAACTGATAGCAGTGCAAGCATCAAGATTCTTGATAGGCTTAGCTTCAATCCATTTGGTAAACTTGTCGACTGCCACAAGCACATGAGTGAAACCACTTCTGCCTGTTCTTAGTGGGCCAACCATGTGTAGACCCCAGACAGCAAAGGGCCAGATGAGTGGAATGGTCTTCAGGGCTGATGCAGGCTTGTGTGACATGTTGGAGTAGAACTGGCAGCCTCCACACTTGTCAACTATCTCTTTTTCCATCTCATTTGCTCTTGGCCAGTAAAATCCTGCTCGGTATGCTTTAGCCACAATGGTCCGAGAGGACGCATGGTGACCACAGGTTCCCGAGTGGATATCATTAAGGATCATCTGGCCCTCTTCTGGTGTTATGCATTTCTGACCGATTCTAGTCGCGCTTTCCCTATACAACTGTCCCTTTATGACTGTGAAGGCCTTGGATCGGCGGACAATCTGTCGAGCCTCTTCCTCGTCCTCCAGGAGTTCTTTCCTCAAGATATATGCGATGTATGGTACCGTCCAGTCAGGAGTGATAGCCAAGACCTCCATGACTAGGTCGACCACAGCAGGAATTTCGACTTCAGTCGGATCTGTGGCACTTTTCGGTTGCGGGGCTTCTTCTGCGAAGGGATCCTCCTGGACTGAGGGCGAGCGGATGTGCTCCAAAAACACATTGCTGGGAATGGCTTCTCTCTTGGAGCCTATCTTTGCCAGATCATCTGCTGCTTGATTTTTCAGTCGGGGGATGTGATGAAGCTCTAACCCCTCGAATTTCTTTTCTAGCTTTCTTACTGCGTTGCAATAGCCAGTCATAGCGGGCTTCTGACGTCCCACTCCTTCATCACCTAATTAACCACCAGATCTGAGTCGCGTAGACCATGAGGCACTGGACGCCGAGTGAAATGGCCATGCGCAACCCGTACAAGAGTGCTTCATATTCTGCTTCATTGTTGGAGGAATCGAAGTGAATCTGGAGAACGTATCTGAGCTTATCTCCTCGGGGGGAGACCAATACTACCCCAGCACCGGAACCGTTCAGCATCTTAGATCCATCGAAGAACATGGTCCAGTGCTCCGAGTGAACTTGAGTCGGGAGTTGCTGTTCAATCCACTCGGCGACGAAATCTGCAATTGCTTGGGACTTGATAGCCTTCTTTGCTTCAAACTTGATATCTAGGGGGAGGAGTTCAATCGCCCACTTAGCCACTCGACCAGTTGCATCTCTGTCGTGCAAGATCTCTGACAGTGGAGCGTCGCTGACGATTGTAATGGAATGGTCAGAGAAGTAGTGTGCAACCTTCTTCGTGGTCATGTAGATCCCATATACAAGCTTCTGGTAATGGGGATATCTTTGCTTCGAAGGGGTCAAAACTTCAGACACATAATATACTGGGCGCTGAACTCTGAAGGCCTTTCCTTCTTCTTCTCGCTCGACCGTGAGTACTGTACTAACAACTTGTCCCATGGCCGCAATGTACAGCAGCAGAGGCTCTTTACTGATTGGGGCAGCAAGCACCGGCTGGGTGGAGAGCAGAGCTTTGAGCTCTGCAAACGCTGCGTCAGCTTCTGGAGTCCACTCGAACTTGTCAGACTTCTTCATCAGTCGGTAAAGAGGCAATGCCTTTTCACCGAGACGAGAAATGAATCGACTTAGAGCGGCCAAGCAACCTGTAAGTTTCTGGACATCGTGTACACGCACAGGGCGCTTGATCCGGAGTATGGTGCCAACTTTTTCGGGATTGGCGTCGATTCCTCGTTCGGAAACGAGAAAACCGAGTAACTTTCCACCTGGAACTCCGAATGTGCACTTTGATGGATTAAGCTTGATATCGTATCCCTTGAGGTTAGCAAAGGTTTTGGCAAGGTTAGTCAGTAGTTCGGAACCTTTCCGTAACTTAACCACAATATCATCCATGTATGCTTCTACGTTCCGACTGATCTGAGTGAGTAAACACTTCTGAATCATCCTCATGAACGTGGCTCCAGCATTCTTGAGGCCGAAGGGCATGGTGACATAACAGAAGCACCCAAATGGGGTTATGAAAGCCGTTTTGATCTCGTCGGGTCCATACAGACGGATCTGATGGTACCCTGAATAAGCATCTAGAAAAGACAAACGCTCACACCCCGCGGTCGAGTCCACTATCTGGTCGATGCGAGGGAGAGGGAAATGATCTTTTGGGCAGGCCCGATTGATGTGTTTAAAGTCAATGCACATGCGAAGTGACTTGTCCTTTTTGGGGACCATGACTACATTGGCGAGCCACTCGGAGTGGTAAATCTCTCGGATGAACTCCGCTGCTAAGAGCCGAGCCACCTCCTCGCCAATAGCTTTCCTCTTCTGGACGGCGGACCATCGAAGATGTTCTTTCATAGGCTTGAACTTTGGGTCGACTCATAGGCGGTAATGGTGATCACACCTCTGGGGCCGGGCATCTTCAACTTGAGATACACGTAGCATGGTCGGGCCATGAAGCGTGCATAAGCTGGCCGGCCCAGAATAGCATGATAAGCACTTTGGAAGTCCACAACCTCAAATGTCAACTTTTCCCTGCGGTAATTCTTTGAATCACCGAAAACCACGTCGAGAGCAATCTGGTCGAGTGACTCGGCTTTCTTTCCAGGAATGACTCCATGGAAGCTCATGTTGCTGGCACTGAGCCTGGATATCGGAATGCCCATCCCTTTTAATGTTTCAGCATACAATATGTTCAGGCCACTGCCACCATCCATCAGGACTTTGGTCAGTCGAGTGTCTTCGACAACTGGGTCGACCACCAAAGCTTGCCTCCCAGGGGTGGCAATGTGCGTAGGGTGATCGGGCCGGTCGAATGTGATGGCAGTCTGAGACCACTTCAGATAACTGGGTGTCGCCGGAGCGACCATATTCACCTCACGGTTAATGACTTTCAGTCGACTTTTTCTTTCGACATCAGCAAAAATCATGAGGGTGGAATTGATTTGGGGGTATCCGTCATCGCTATCTTCCTTGTCCTCGACTCTGTCCGACTCTTTTTCCTTATCTTTGGGTTGTTTGCCCTGAAACTGCTGGATCAGGAGCCGGCACTGTCGAGTGGTATGCTTTGGGTAAATGAAATTACCCTCTTCATCTTTCTTGGTGTGGATGTGACAAGGCAGATCCAAAACATCATTTCCATCTTGATCCTTGACTTTCTTGGGCTTCCAGGGGCCTTTGGATTTTCCCTTGAAATTTCCCTGGGTTGCGGCCAGGGCCTCCCCAGGGACGGCTGGCTCGGCCTTCCGCTTCTACTTCCGACTGGAATTGCCTCCAGTTTCCTGGGCGACTGCTTTCTGCTTGCCACTCCGAAGTCGATATTCATCTTCTCCATTAGCGTATTTGGTGGCGATTTCCATCATCTGATTTAGGGACATTTCTCCGGTCCGACCGAACTTCAGGTTCAACTCTCTGCTCTTGACGCCTTCTTTAAAGGCACAAACTGCGTGGTGATCCGGTACGTTCTCAACTGTGTGATGCAAAGTGATCCACCTGTGGATGTAATCCCTCAGAGTTTCACTCGGCTTTTGCACGCAGGACCGCAATTCTGTAAGGCCTGCGGGTCACTTGCATGTTCCCTCAAAGGTTGTGACAAACACTCGAGAGAGATCCTCCCAAGTGTAGATGTTGTTGGGTGCTAACTGATTCAGCCACGCTTTGGCCGAGCCCTCTAACAGGAGAGGCAAATGCTTCATAGCCACCCCATCAGTGCCACCGCCAATCTGTACAGCCACTCGGTAATCTTCGAGCCAAGTGTCAGGCTTAGACTCACCGGTGAACTTGCTGACTCCAGTCGCCAATTGAAAGTTGGGAGGAATCACCGCGGCCCTGATGGCTCGACTAAAAGACTCTGGCCCTGAAACACGTATTCTGCTGCTGGCGGGCGCATCTCTGTTCTAGCCTTCCAGATGAGCCCTGTTCCTGTCAACCAAGCCTTGAACGAGGACAGATCTCGCGTCAAAGCCTGGGTCCCCGGGGTCGATGGGAATCCTCTGCCCAACGCTATGAGGGCGCCTGTCATCTCGATGTCGAGGCGCATATGACCCACTCCTCGGGGGAGGGGTTGGCACTCAACGTCGATCATCACGATCGGATCGGTGATCATACTGCTCATTCCTTCTGTACTGATCATGCCGGTCGCCATGGTCCTCACGCCTTGGGAGCGACCGCGGGCTATGAGCCGACTCGACTGTATCTGTTGCAACGGATCGACTGTGGATCCTATTCCGCGACTGAGAAACGGCAGAATTCTGGTTTCCCGCCGCCCGGAGCAATGCTCTGATCTGTAACAAGCCCCTGCCAGCCTCCGACTGGGAGGGCTGAATCGATTCTGCTATACGGGCCGCGGCGGCCAGATTCTGAACTGGGGTTCGGTATACCTGCGTCGGCGGGAAGAGCTGGCGTCGACTAGACTCGGGAGCCCACTGACGCGCTTGCTCGTCGAGTGCTCGCCGGAGATTCTCCAGTCGAGTGCGCTCGGCCAAATGAGCCAAGCGTGCGTCCTCCAAGGCCCAGGCCTCGGGGGACTCTCCAACGATAGGAGTGCGGAGTGCATCCGTGTTCCGGTGGCGAAGCTCCTCTCGCTGTAATGTCGTGAGAGGTTCGGGGAGATACTCATCGTGGGGATGCGACGGGTCGCCCCCACCCACGCCTCCATCAGCGCGAGGGAAACTGGGAGGACTGTGCGTTCCATCAACCGCCAGGATCTCAGCCGCTAGGTCACTGCAGTCGCACTCGGACACGGTCTCCGCGGGGCCAGTCGACAGGTCGAACAGGCCGCAGAGGGATTCGTCGGGCTCGATTGCCGCTTGCGGGGCGGCCGACTGGCGAGCCACGGCATGCCTCACCCACCTCTGAAGTCTCGACCGACCGGAGTGCTTGCGTCGGTGGGATACAAAGCGGGGAGACGATACGGGGGCCAATCGATACTGGGTCGATGGCTGCCGCAGGAGGACGCCACGAACGCATGCGCGGAAATGCGTCGCACCGCGGACGGGGAGCGCGTCGATGTCGAGTGGCGCCTCCTGAAGCCAGGCGGAGTCGTCGGCGATGAACATGAGCGCGCCGAGGCGGATCTCGTGGCCCTCTGCAAAAACTCCGCACAAAACCATGATCAAAGGGATCGGAAAAATCGCAACTTCTCCAATCAGGTGCTAAGATTCCTGCCCCAAGGTGGGCGCCAACTGTCGTGGTTCTAACTCTGACAGTGATGTAGGGGGGTATGTATGGAGAGGCTAGATGTCAGCTACTGGGAAGTTGTAAACACACCAAGATATACGAGTTCAGGCCCTTCGCGGACGAAGTAACAGCCCTACGTCTCGGTGCCCGGAGGCGGTCGACTGGATTACTGGCGTGTGAATAACAGGGGTACGAACCCTTCATACCGAGGAGGGGGGTGGCTTATATAGAGTTCGCCGGCCCCCTCCTGCCCTCAGTAATGCAGGGTTTAAGGTACATTTAAGGTTGGGCGTTACTGATAATGCCCCTAATAAAATGCTATAATGGCCATAAAGACTACTTGATAGCCGACCGTTTGCCTGCGGAGTGGCTTTAGGTCTCCTGGTGGTCGAGTGGTTGGCTTCATGGTCGAGTGATAGCTTCTTGGTCGAGTGTCTTGAACCCGTCGAGTGGGATAACTCCTCAGTCGATTGAAATGTGACTTCGTTTGGGGATGTCCTGGGGTAGGGCTTCTTGTACAGTTCCGTGCCCCTACCCTAGGTACATGGCTTCATCATGTGATATTGCTATCAACACTTTGAAAGAGAAATTGATCACTACTCCAATTCTGACTCCGCCTGATGAATCCAAGCCGAACGAGGTCTTTTGTGATGCCTCTCTCCAAGGTCTTGGCGCAGTTTTGATGCAAGAGAAGAAAGTTGTTGCTTGTACATCTCGCCAGTTGAAGCATAATGAGAAGAACTACCCCACTCATGATCTCGAGTTGGCGGTAGTTGTGCATGCTCTTTTGACTTGGAGACATCTTCTATTGGGAAGAAAAGTGGACATTTTCACTGATCACAAGAGTCTCAAGTACATCTTCACTCAGCCTAATCTCAACCTCAGGCAAACTCGATGGGTCGAAATGATTCAAGAGGATAATCTGAGTATTGAGTATACTCTAGGCAAGGCCAACGTGATTGCTGACGCATTGAGCAGGAAGGCTTACTGCAACAGTATGATTCTTAAGCCTTATCAACCCGAGCTTTATGAAGCTTTCCACAAACTTAATCTGCAAGTTGTTCCTCAAGGTTTCCTCGCCAACCTTCAAGTCTCTCCTACCTTAGAAGACCAGATTCGCCAAGCCCAGCTTCTTGATGCTATGGTGAAAAAGGTGATGATTGGGATTGCCAAGAGTCAGTCCAAGTATAAGTGCTACCGCCTTGATGACAAGGACACTCTCTTCTTCGAGGATCGTATTGTTGTGCCCAAAGGTGAACTTCGGAAAGTGATCATGAACGAGGCTCACAATTCTCTCCTCTCCATCCACCCTGGGAGCACGAAGATGTATGAGGACCTCAAGCAGGCTTATTGGTGGACTCGAATGAAGTGCGAGATCGCTTAATTCGTGAATGAATATGATGTCTGTAGAAGAGTGAAGGCAGAACACCAAAGCCAGCAGGTCTCCTCCAACCTCTTGCCATTCCAGAATGGAAGTTTGACCACATTGAAATGGACTTCGTGACTGGGTTTCCAAAGTCCAAGCGTGGCAATGATGCTATATTCGTTGTCATCGACAAATAAGTGGCTCATTTTCTGCCTATCAAAGAGTCGATCACTGCAGCTCAATTGGTGGAACTCTATACCTCTCGAATTGTCTCTCTGCACGGTATTCCTCAAGTGATCTGTTCAGACCGTGGCAGCATCTTTACCTCGAAGTTTTGGGATTCTTTTCAGAAGGCCATGGGCACCAACATCCGCTTTAGCACAGCTTTCCATCCTCAAACAAGCTGTCAAGTCGAGCGTGTCAACCAGATTCTTGAAGATATGCTCAGGGCTTGTGTGATCTCCTTCGGCATGAAGTGGGAGGATTGTCTTCCTTATGCTGAATTCTCCTACAACAACAGTTTTCAAGCAAGTTCGGGCAAGGCCCCATTTGAAATTCTGTATGGAAGGAAGTGCCGTACCCCTCTCAACTAGTCTGAAACCGGTGAACATCAGCTTTTGGGTAATGACTTAATCACAGAGGAAGAAGAAATGTGCAAAGTCATTCGAGATAACCTCAAAGCAGCCCAATCCCGCCAGAAGAGCTACTATGATAGTAAGCACCGTGATTTGGCTTTCGAGATCAGAGATCATGTTTACCTCTGTGTCTCTCCTATGAAAGGTACTCATCACTTCGGTATCAAAGGGAAGCTTGCCCCCAGATACGTGGGACCTTTCAAGATTGTCAGCAAGAGAGGCGACCTCACCTATCAACTAGAGCTTCCTTCAAACTTTGCAAATGTTCATGACGCGTTCCATGTCTCTCAGCTTCGAAAGTGCTTCAAGACTCCTGACCGCACAGTGAACTTCGAGGACATTGAGCTCCAAGAAGATCTCTCTTATTGTGAGCACCCAGTTGCTATTCTTGAAGAGACTGAATGCAAGACTCGCGATAAGTCAATCAAATTTCTCAAAGTCAAGTGGTCACACCATTCCGACTGTGAAGCTACCTGGGAACGCGAGGATCACCTCCGTTCTGAGTACCCGGCGTTCTTTCAGTCCTAGATCTCGGGACGAGATCCTTTCGTAGTGGTGGAGTGTTGTAACACCCCGGATGTAACTTTCCCTATTTGTACTCTAACTCTTGCCGTTTCCGGCGTTAAGTTATATTTATTTCCTAGGGTTCGGGTTTTGTCTCCGTGTGTTCTTGTCGTTGTCATGCATCTCATATCATGTCATCATGTGCATTGCATTTGCATACGTGTTCGTCTCATGCATTCGAGCATTTTCCCCGTTGTCCGTTTTGCATTCCGGCACTTCGTTCTCCTCCGGTGGTCATTTCTAGCTTTATTTCGTGTGTGGGGATTAAACATTTCCAGATTGGACCGAGACTTTCCATGTGGCCTTGGTTTACTACCGGTAGACCGCCTGTCAAGTTTCGTATCATTTGGACTTCTTTTGATACTCCAACGGTTAACCGAGGGACCGAAAAGGCCTCGTGTGTGTTGCAGCCCAACACCCCTCCAATTTGGCCCAAAACCCACCAAACTCTTCTCCATCATCTAGAGCGTTCGATCACGATTGCGTGGCCGAAAACCGCACCTCATTTGGACTCTCCTAGCTCCCTCTATGCCTATTTAAACACCCCTTAATTTTCGGATCTCCTCCTACCTCCGAAACCCTAATTTTCCACCGCGCGCCGCCGGACATTGTCCGCCCGGGGCGGACACACCGCCGCCAGGCAACCGCCTCCTGCCACGTGGCACCCGCCACCTCGCCGCCGCCGCGGCCCGAGGAGCCCGGAGCCGGCCCCCGCAGCCCGAGCCGCCGCGCCGCCACCTCCCTCTCCTCCGAGCCGCAGCTGCCGGCGCGTGCCGCCGCCTCCGCGCGCCGCTGCCGCCACCGCGCCGCGCCGCCGGGCTCCGCCCGCCGCCCCGTCCATCTCCAACTCCGGCCACCTTGACCTCTCCGGCGGCCCCGAGCACTGTTCCAGCGAAGATCCGACCGTCCTGGTAATCCGTGCAAACCCTAGATCTCGGAGGCGTTTTTTTCTCTAAGTCCCAAAAATTCCGATCCAAGTGCTCATGTTCGTAGCTCTGTAACTTCGCATCCGTAGCTCCGATTTATGCATATAGCATATCGAAATGTTAATCTCAGAGAGTACATAATTTCATTTCATTGCATCATTTTCATTTGAGTTCATCTTGATACCCGAAATGCTCTTAGAAGAGGGCTATTTGAGATAATTGCCAGATCTGCTACTCCATTTAGGATTTTGTCAATTTTGCCATGATTAATGTGTGCATGATATGCCCTGATGCTCTACATGTGTTTTGTTAAGGGTTTTGTCATCTTTCCAGAGGTGCAACCCATGTATTTTTGTGATGTGTGTGGTGACTAGTGCAAGCTTGCAAAGTGGTGCACTTGCTAATTCTTATTTCACGGACTTAATAATTTCAGTAAGTCCTGGACCTGTTTATCTCATGATGCCATATGTTCATGTTGTTTCCTAGTGATCCGTGCCTCTTTTGAGGATGATCAGTAAGGATGTTTTATTATTATTGTAGTGCTGTATCCATCCATGTCTTTGTTTGAAATTATGGAGCACCCTAGCTTGAGTCAATCGAGCTCAACTTTTGCTACTTTGTGAATCTGGGCAGATTGTCAACTTGTTTGCAATTTTGCCGATGATGTTGTAGTTGATCCGTGCATGCTATGCTATTGTTCTTGCCATGTCTAGATTGCATTTTGTGCCTTATTGATGGGTGTATGCTTGTATTTTCATGACTTGCACCGTAGTGAGTGCATCGAGCTCGTAAACATGCCTACTTGAGTTATATTTCAGTATGTGTCAGTTTTCACTAAGTCTGACAACTGATTATGTTTTTGCCATGTTCACATGCTTGCAATTGTATTTTCTGATCCCTTTTGGCTCAAGGTCACTAAGGGACTTTTGTTAATCTATTTTAGTAGCTCCAAACCATGCTTTACTTTGCCATGTTCAGGTCCTGTACCATGTAGTTTTGTGGCTCCGAAGAGTGCTACCTGATCTGAAATTCCAGACAAGTGTTAATTTCACTAAGTCTGAGATCTGTTTGTTATATGCATTTTTGCCATGCTTCTTTGAACCTGTTAATGGATGAATTGGCCGTAGCTCAGTGCTAGACTTTTGTTAAGAATCTTGTGTGCATACCTGCCATGTATTTTGTTGTCATGTTTGGGTACTTTAGCATGTTCATCTCATGGCATTTAGTTGGCTACTTGCTGTAAATCGCAGACCGGTGCCATATTTGAATCGCTTGCCATTTCCAAACCGTAACTCCGATTCCGGCGTTCTTTATATCGTTTTCAAGCGATTTCATCTCATATTTCTAGTGGCTCACTTGGATTTCCAAGTTGAGGCCAGGTTCATGCATTTCCTGTCATATCTTGCATTTTGCATCCCGCATCGCATCCCGCATAGCATATCATCATTTCATCATATTGCTTGGTCTTGCACGTGGTTGATTGTATCCTTGTTGCTTGTTTGTCTTGTTTTGGTAGAGCCGGGAGATGAGTTCGCTAACGAGGAGCCCGTTGAGTTTTCTTTTGAGGATCCAGTCAACTCTGACAACTGTGCAGGCAAGATGATCATACCCTCGAAATCACTACTATCTTTGCTATGCTAGTTTGCTCGCTCTTTTGCTATGCCAATGCTACAATGCCTACCATTTGCTTTCAAGCCTCCCAAATTGCCATGTCAAACCTCTAACCCTCCATTGTCAAATTGGCGGTGTTGCTGGTCTTGTTTTAACCTGTCGAAGTGTCTTGAGTTACCGAGATACCGAGTCTGATCAGAACGTCTTGGGAGGAGGTCTATTCCTTCGTTGACCGTGAGAGCTTGTCATGGGCTAAGTTGGGACTCCCATGCAGGGATTTTAACGTTCGAAAGCCGTGCCCGTGGTTATGGGCATATGGGAATTTTTTAATGTCCGGTTGTAGATAACTTGAACCTTAATTAATTAAAATGAAACAACCGAGTGTGTTACCGTGATGGCCTCTTCTCGGCGGAGTCCGGGAAGTGGACACGATGTTGGAGTAATGTTTGCGCAGGCTGCTCTCTAGTTTCTCGCTCATGCTTTGCCTCCTCTTCTCGCTCTCTTTGTCGAATAAGTTAGCCACCATATTTTGCTAGTCGCTTGCTGCAGCTCCACTTATATTTACCTTGCCATACCTATAAGCTTAAATAGTCTTGATCGCGAGGGTGCGAGATTGCTAAGTCCCTGTGACTCACAGATTACTATTACACCAGATGCAGGGCCTGATGATTCTGCTCCAGCAGACGCGTATGAGCTCAAGTGGGAGTTCGACGAAGACTCTCAATGTTACTATGTTTCCTTTCCAGATGATCAGTAGTGGTGCCCAGTTGGGGGTGATTGGGACCGTTGTCGCTTGTTGGGTTCTCTTTTATTTTGGCGCCGTAGTCGGGCCATGAGTATTTGGATGATGTAATGTTATTTATGTACTTGATTGACGTGGCGAGTGTAAGCCAACTATGTTATCTTCCCTTTATTATTTATATTACATGGGATGTTGTGAAGATTGCCTAACTTGCGACATATGCCTTCAATGCAATTATGTCTCTAAGTCGTGCCTCGACACGTGGGAGCTATAGTCGCATCAAGGGTGTTACACTTCACTAGCCTGGCATATGCAGAGATGGCCTTGGAACACTGAGACTGAAAGGTCGAGCGTGAATCATATAGTAGATATGATCAACATAGTTACGTTCACCATTGAAAACTACTCCATCTCATGTGATGCTCGGACAAGGTTTAGTTGATATGGATCATGTGATCACTTAGATGATTAGAGGGATGTCTATCTAAGTGGGAGTTCTTAGGTAATATGATTAATTGAACTTTAATTTATGATGAACTTAGTACCTGATAGTATTTTGCATTTCTATGTTGTTGTAGATAAATGGCCCGTGTTGTTGTTCCATTGAATTTTAATGAGTTCCTAGAGAAAGCTAAGTTGAAAGATCATGGTGGCAATTACATGGATTGGGTCTGTAAATTGAGGATTATCCTCATTGCTGCACAGAAGAATTACATCCTGGAAGCACCACTAGGTGCCAAACCCACTACAGGAGCAACGCCAGATGTTATGAACACCTGGCAGAGCAAAGCTGATGACTACTCGATAGTTTAGTGTGCCATGCTTTATGGCTTAGAACCGGGACTTTAACGACGTTTTGATTGTCATGGAGCATATGAGATGTTCCAGGAGTTGAAGTTAATATTTCAAGCAAATGCCCGGATTGAGATATATGAAGTCTCCAATAAGTTCTATAGCTGCAAAATGGAGGAGAATAGTTGTATCAGTGAGCATATACTTAGAATGTCTGGGTACCACAATCACTTGACTCAGCTCGGAGTTTCTCTTCCAGTTGATAGTGTCATTGACAGAGTTCTTCAATCACTACCACCAAGCTACAAGAGCTTCGCGATGAACTATAATATGCAAGGGATGGATAAGACGATTCACGAGATCTTCGCAATGCTAAAAACTGCGGAGGTTGAAATCAAGAAGGAGCATCAAGTGTTGATGGTCAACAAGACCACCAGTTTCAAGAAAAAGGGTAAAGGGAAGAAGGGGAACTTCAAAAAGAATGGCAAGCAAGTTGCTACTCAAGTGAAGAAGCCCAAGTCTGGACCTAAGCTTGAGACTGCATGCTTCTACTACAAAGGGACTGGTCACTAGAAGCGGAACTGCCCCAAGTATTTGGCGGAGAAGAAGGATGGCAAAGTGAAAGGTATATTTGTATACATGTTATTGATGGGTACCTTACTAATGCTTGCAGTAGTGCCTGGGTATTTGATACTGGTTTTGTTGCTAATATTTGCAACTCGAAACAGGGGCTATGGATTAAGCGAAGATTGGCTAAGTACGAGGTGATGATGCGCGTGGGAAATGGTTCCAAAGTCGATGTGATCGTCGTCGACACGCTACCTCTACATCTACCTTAAGGATTAGTTTTAGACCTGAATAATTGTTATTTGGTGCCAGTGTTATGCATGAACATTATATCTGGATCTTGTTTGATGCGAGACGGTTATTCATTTAAATCAGAGAATAATGGTTGTTCTATTTATGTGCATAATATCTTTTATGGTCATGCACCCTTGATGAGTGGTCTATTTTTACTAAATATTGATAGTAGTGATAAACATGTTCATAGTATTGAAACCAAAAGATATAAGTTTAATAATGATAGTGCAACTAATTTGTGGCACTACCATTTAGGTCATATTGGTGTAAAGTGCATGAAGAAACACCATGTTGATGGGCTTTTGGAATCACTTTATTATGAATCCCTTGATGCTTGCAAACCATGCCTCATGGGCAAGATGACTAAGACTCCGTTCTCCGGAACAATGGAACGAGCAACATACTTATTGGAAATAATACACACTGATGTATGCAGACCAATGGGTGTTGATTCTCGTGGCGGGTATCGTTATTTTCTGACCTTCACAAATGGTTTGAGCAAATATGGGTATATCTACTTGATGAAACATAAGTCTGAAACATTTGAAAAGTTCAAAGAATTTCAGAGTGAAGTGGAAAATCATCGTAACAAGAAAATTAAGTTTCTATGATCTGATCATGGAGGTGAATATTTGAGTTATGAGTTTGGCCTTCATTTGAAATAATGCGGAATAGTTTCGCAACTCACGCCATCTAGAACACCACAGCGTAATGGTGTGTCCGAACGTCGTAACCGCACTTTATTTGATATGGTGCGATCTATGATGCCTCTTACTGATTTACCGCTATCGTTTTGGGGTTATGCTTTAGAGACGGCTGCATTCATGTTAAATAGGGCACCGTCAAAATCCGTTGGGACGACACCTTATGAACTGTGGTTTGGCAAGAAACCCAAGTTGTCGTTTCTTAAAGTTTGGGGCTGCGATGCTTATGTGAAAAAGCTTGAACCTGATAAGCTTGAATCCAAATCGGAGAAATGTGTCTTCATAGGATACCCAAAGGAGACTATTGGGTACACCTTCTATCACAGATCCGAAGGCAACATATTTGTTGGTAAGAATGGATCCTTTCTAGGGAAGGAGTTTCTCTCGAAAGAAGTGAGTGGGAGGAAAGTAGAACTTGATGAGGTAATTGTACCTTCTCCCTTACTGGAAAGTAGTTCATCACAAAAATCAATTCCAGTGATTCCTACACCAGTAAGTGAGGAAGCTAATGATGATGATGAAGAAACTTCTGATCAAGTTACTACCGAAACTCGTAGGTCAACCAGAGTAAGATCCCCACCAGAGTGGTACGGTAATCCTGTTCTGGAGGTCATGTTACTTGACCACGACGAACCTACGAACTATGAGGAAGCGATGATGAGCCCAAATTCCGTGAAATGGCTTGAGGCCATGAAATCTAAGATGGGATCCATGTATGAGCACAAAGTGTGGACTTTGGTTGACTTGCCCGATGATCGGCAAGCAATAGAGAATAAATGGATAAATGGATCTTCAAGAAGAAGACTGACGCAGACAATAATATTACTGTCTACAAAGCTCGACTTGTTGTGAAAGGTTTTCGACAAATTCAAGGAGTTGACTACGATGAGACCTTCTCACCCCGCAGCGATGCTGAAGTCCGTATGAATCATGTAGCAATTGCCGCATTTTATGATTATGAAATTTGGCAAATGGATGTCAAAACTGCATTCCTTAAGGATATCTGAAAGAAGAGTTGTATATGATGCAACCATAAGGTTTTGTCGACCCAAAAGGTGCTAATAAAGTGTGCAAGCTCCAGGGATCCATTTATGGACTAGTGCAAGCCTCTCGGAGTTGGAATATACGCTTTGAAAGTGTGATCAAAGCATAAGGTGTTATACAGACTTTTGGAGAAGCCTATATTTACAAGAAAGTGAGTGGGAGCTCTATAGCATTTTTGATATTATATGTGGATGACATATTGTTGATCGGAAATGATACTGAATTTCTGAATCGCATAAAAGGATACTTGAATAAGAATTTTTCAGTGGAAGACCTCGGTGAAGCTGCTTATATATTAGGCATCAAGATCTATAGAGATAGATCAAGACGCTTAATTGGACTTTCACAAAGCACATACCTTGATAAAGTTTTGAAGAAGTTCAAAATGGATCAAGCAAAGAAAGGGTTCTTGCTTGTGTTACAAGGTGTGAAGTTGAGTCAGACTCAATGCCCGACCACTCCAGAAGATAGAGAGAAAATGAAAGTCATTCCCTATGCTTCGACCATACACTACTGGAATCAGCTTCTTTGCCATCCGCCATGGCGGATGGGAAAGACATGGATCACGGATGACAAAGTTCTTTGTCGTCTGCCAGCAGACGACAAACTCTTCGTCTGAACACGTGCCAGCAAATGCCTTCTTTGCCGTCCACTTCCTGGAAACGGACGACAAAGGGTCGTGCCGTCTGCCGTTGGTGGCCAGCAGACAGCAAAGATCGTGGACGGCAGTGAGGTGGGGTGAGAGCCGTTAGGGGTTAACGACGTGCATTGCCGTCAGCCAGCCGACGGCAAAGAGGCTAAGGTCTTTTCCGTCCGCTGGCTGACGGCAAAGTGCTCAAACATGCCAGTCCCAGGAATCACAGGTAGCTGCCACATGGCATGTTTGCCATCAGCTAGCTGACGGCAAAGAGCCTGTACAGCCCTATTTTTAATTTAATTCATTTAATTTGACAGCAATTCACAGATATACATATAGACACAACAAGCATATCCAACACACAAGTTTCATCATATATACATACATAACCAACACATATATAGTTCCATCCTTACATATTACAAAAGTTTCACATTCATCCAACACCGTTATCCATCCATCCATATAACAAGTTCCAACCATGCAAGTTCATTGATACAAAATAAAGGCACAAATGGAAAAGAAGCACTCCATCCATGCAAGCTTCCGTGAATTAAATCAAATCTGCAAAATGATAAACAAGATGTTAGAAGAAGAAGAAGAAAATGAAGAAGAAGAAGACTATAAGAAGTAAGCATACTTATTATGTAAACTTGGTCATTTTGTGCTAACATAAGTAATTTTCGAGTTAACCTATAGGAAACTAAGCACATTAGAGCAAACTTAGAGCTAAGTTATGTCATCTTGGATAAGAATAAGAAGAAGAAGAAGAAGAAGAAGAAGAATAAGACTATAAGCTTATTATGTAAACTTGGTCATTTTGTGCTAACATAAGTAATTTTGGAGCTAACCTATAGGAAACTAAGCATATTAGAGATAACATAGCATATTAGAGCCAACATAGGTAAAATGGAGCCAACCTAGCTAATTATGCCATCTTTAAGTGAACTAAGCATACTAGAGCTAACTTAGAGCTAACTTATGTCATTTTGGAGAAGAAGAAGAAGTAGAATAATAATAATAATAAGAAGAAGACTATAAGCTTATTATGTAAACTTGGTCATTTTGTGCTAACATAAGTAATTTTGGAGCTAACCTATAGGAAACTAAGCATAGTAGAGATAACTTAGCATATTAGAGCTAACATAGGTAACTAAGCATATTAGAGCTAACATAGGTAACTAAGCATATTAGAGCTAACTTAGAGCAAACTTATGTCATTTCAGAGGAAACAAAGCTAAGTATATATAGATCATTTTGGAGATCTGACATACCTGACATAGTTCAGTCCTCATTGTTATTCTCCTTCTCCTTCCTTAGTCTGATGCGCCAAGAGCGGCGAGGCGGTGGAGGTAGTGGGATGTAGTCTTCTACGACAATTAGCATGGTCATGCCGCCCAGCTGTGGGATCGCCGGCGCCACCACCGGCGCGATGTCATTGCCAGGCACCACCACCATCGCGAGGCCATCTTCAGGCATGACCATCGCTAGGTCATCCTCAGCCACCACCATATCTTGCCCATGGTCAGCCACCACCATCTCTTGCCCATGGTCAGCCACCACCATATCTTGCCCATGGTCAGCCACCACCATCTCTTGCCCATGGTCAGCCACCACCATCTCTTGCCCTTGGTCAGCCACCACCATCGCTAGGTCATCCTGAGCCTCACGCCCACTCTGCTCCTCTTCTTCCCCACTCCAGTCCGGATCATCCTCCTTGCTGTCTTTGCTGCAGCCAGAATCGCTGCTGCTTTTGCTACAACCAGAATCGTTGTTGCTTTTGCTACAGCCAGAATCGCTGTCGCTTTGGCTGTAGCCAGTGTCGCTGTTGCTGCTCCCATTTCCTGTACAAATGCAATAATGACCGTTAACAATCGATGTGAGAGAAAGCCAAATGTAGAGGAATAAGAAGAGGCAGAACGTACTGGCATCATCGTCGTCAGCGTAGCGCATGCGACACATAGTCGCGCTGAACACCTTGACAATGAGCATGGTGGTGTCGTCGTCGTACCGGAAGAGAAGGAAGTACCCCTGCCGCAGGTCGTAGGCACTGTTGAACTTCTCCCAGCCACAACACAGGTACATGTGGCCCTCCTTGATCACCAACTCCATGTCCCACAGCCTGCGAAACCCGCTGCCGGCCTGTCGCAGCTTCACATTATTTGGCGGATCTTCACCCAACATGTTCATAAAAGTGTCAGGCAGCCTCTACAGTTTGGAACAATGAATGATGTAGCAAACAACAGAGTTATCATAATGATATGGTTGAAGGGGAGATCTCTCCTTTTATATACCTGCCTCGTGGATGATACTGAAGTCCCAAGTATGATACTGAAGAACTCGAAAGCATCCAACTCGTACTCCGGTGTGGCAGAGCGGAGTCTGCGGTGGTGGCTTCCCCCCATCTTTGATAAGCAGCAGAAGAGACCAATTAGTACCCTTACAACATTATCATACAACATTATAACATAAGAAATTTTGAGCATAATATAATCAACTACAACAAGTTATCATTTCCCATTCAAAAAACAATGCACTGTGGACATATGATGGCTCTAGTTGAATTTCTTAGTAGCACTAGTCATCAAAAATGTTGACTTTAGTTGAATTTCATATAATAACTATTTTAACTTCTTTTGGTCAGCAAACTAGGCAACTAGCTAGCAGTGTAAAAACATTCAACTAAAGAAAAGAAAGAAACTGTAAAACGTGGCAGAACCCTAAATAAGAAAGTATAAAAACATGTCTTTTTCTTCTTCTTCCCCTCTTTTTCTTTTTCCTCTTTTTCCTTTTCTTCTTCTTCCTCTTCTTCCTTTTCTTCTTCTTCTTCTTCTTCTTCTTCTTCTTCTTCTTCTTCTTCTTCTTCTTCTTCTTCTTCTTCTTCTTCTTCTTCTTCTTCTTCTTCTTCTTCTTCTTCTTCTTTTCCTTCTTCTTTTTCTTCTTCTTTTTCTCCTCCTCTTCTTCTTGTTCCTTTCCCTTTCCCTCTTCTTCTTGTTCTCCCCATCTCCTCCTTTCTTCTTCTTCTTCTTCTTCTTCTTCTTCTTCTTCTTCTTCTTCTTATTCTTCTTCTTCTTCTTCTTCTTCTTTTTTCTTCTTCTTTTTCTCCTCCTCTTCTTCTTCTTCCTTTCCCTTTCCCTCTTCTTCTGCTCCCCTCTCCTCTTTTTCTTCTTCTTCTTCTTCTTCTTTTTTCTTCTTCTTCTTCTCTTCTTCTTCTCCTCCTCCTCTTCCTCCTCCCTCCTACTCCTCCTCCTCTTCTTCTTCTTCTTCTTCTTCTTCTTCTTCTTCTTCTTCTTCTTCTTCTTCTTCTTCTTCTTCTTCTTCTTCTTCTTCTTCTTCTTCTTCTTCTTCTTCTTCTTCTTCTTCTTCTTCTTCTTCTTCTTCTTCTTCTTCTTCTTCTTCTTCTTCTTCTTCTTCTTCTTCTTCTTCTTCTTCTTCTTCTTCTTCTTCTTCTTTCTTCTTCTTCTTTTCTTTGTTCTTCTCCCTCCTCCTCTACCTCCCTCCTCCTCCTTATACTATTCTTCTTTTGAACTAATACTAAGAAATAATCTAAAATAAACTAAACTAAAAATAAAACTAAAACTAAACTGAAAATAAAACTAAAGTAAAACTATAACTAAAACTAAGGTTTAGGGTTTCCTCTTCCTGTTGTTTTCTTTCTTGTTCTCCCTCCTCCTCCTCCTCTTCTTCTTCTTCTTCTTCTTCCCCTTCTACATATTCTAGCACTAAAACTAAACTGAATCTAACAGTAACACATACCTAGCACTAAATCTAACACTAACAATTAAACAACAAAAACAGAAAAAAATTACTCACCGGAATAGATGGGGGCCGAGGTTTCGTAGGGCAGGGTGGCGGTGGCGACAGGGGCCACAGGGCTTCGGGGCGGTGGAGCTCAGGGGGGGCGGTGAGCGGCGGCGCCGAGCCGGCAGGAAGGCAGGGGTGATGAGGCCGCGGTGGCACCGGGGTGGTGGGCGGGTGGTGGGACGGCGGGGCGCCCGGGCGGTGGGGCGGTCGGGCAGCGACATGGTGGGGCGCCGGGGCGGCGGGGTGGTGCGGCGATGGGGCGTCGGGGTGGTGGGGCGACGGGGCGTCAGCGGGTGGGGGCGGCGGGGCGTCGGCGGGTGGGGGCGACGGGGTGGTGGGGCGATGGGGCCAGCGGGGGCAGGTGGCGGGGCTGGCGGCGGGTGGTGGGGCGGCGGTGGTGGTTGTGTTCATCGGGGAGGAGATAGGTTAGTTCTTTGCCGTCCGCCCCACCTTTGTCGTCCGCTTTTTTTGTCTTTGCCGTCTGCTAGCAGATGGCAAAGAGTGGGGCCGTTAAGTTTTTTTAATCAGCTCATTAGTGGGGGCTGATGGCAAAGACCTTCTTTACCATCACCCAGTTCTTTGCCGTCCGTTTTCTGTAAGTGGACGGCAAAGACCTTTTTTGCCGTCAGCCATCGGACGGAAAAAATTGGCTGGAGACAAATAACCTAATTCCAGTAGTGATAGGTTCTATCATATATGCAGTGCTGTGTACCAGACCTGATGTGTGCCTTGCTATTAGTTTAGCAGGGAGGTACCAAAGTAATCCAGGAGTGGATCACTAGACAGCGGTCAAGAACATCCTGAAATACCTGAATAGGACTAAGGATATGTTTCTCATTTATGGAGGTGACAAAGAGCTCGTCGTAAACGGTTACGTCGATGCAAGCTTTGACACTGATCCGGACGACTCTAAGTCACAAACCAGATACATGGTTTTATTGAATTGTGGAGCTGTCAGTTGGTGCAGTTCCAAGTAGAGCGTCGTGGCGGGATCTACATGTGAAGCGGAGTACATAGATGCTTCGAAAGCAGCAAATGAAGGAGTCTGAATGAAGGAGTTTATATCCGATCTAGGTGTCATACCTAGTGCATCAGGTCGAACAAAAATCTTTTGTGACAATACTGGTGCAATTGCCTTGGCAAAGGAATCCAGATTTCACAAGAGGACCAAGCACATCAACAGACGCTTCAATTCCATCCGCGATCAAGTCAAGGATGGAGACATAGAAATTTGCAAGATACATATGGATCTGAATGTTGCAGACCCGTTGAAAAAGCCTCTCTCACGAGCAAAACATGATCAGCACCAAGACTCCATGGGTGTTAGAATCATTACAATGTAATCTAGATTATTGACTCTGGTGCAAGTGGGAGACTGAAGGAAATATGCCCTAGAGGCAATAATAAAGTTGTTATTTATATTTCCTTATATCATGATAAATGTTTATTATTCATGCTAGAATTCTATTAACCGGAAACTTAGTACATGTGTGAATACATAGACAAATAGAGTGTCACTAGTATGCCTCTACTTGACTAGCTCATTAATCAAAGATGGTTAAGTTTCCTAGCCATGGACAAGAGTTGTCATTTGATGAACGGGATCACATCATTAGAGAATGATGTGATTGACTTGACCCATCCGTTAGCTTAGCACTATGATAGTTTTGTTTATTGCTATTGCTTTGTTCATAACTTATACAAGTTCCTATGACTATGAGATTATGCAACTCCTGAATACCGAAGGAACACTTAGTGTGCTATCAAACATCACAACGTAACTGGGTGATTATAAATATGCTCTACAGGTGTCTCCGATGGTATTTGTTGAGTTGGCATAGATCGAGATTAGGATTTGTCACTCTGATTGTTGGAGAGGTATCTCTGGGCCATCTCGGTAATGCACATCACTATAAGCCTTGCAAGCAATGTGGATAATGAGTTAGTTGCGGGATGATGCATTATGGAATGAGTAAAGAGACTTTCCAATAACGAGATTGAACTAGGTATTGATATACTGATGATTGAATCTCGGGAAAGTAACATACCGATGACAAAGGGAACAACATATGTTGTTATGCAGTTTGACCAATAAAGATCCCCATAGAATATTTAGGAACCACTATGAGCATCTAGGTTCCGTTATTTGTTATTGACCGGAAGTGAGTCTCGGTCATGTCTACATAGTTCTCGAACCCGTAGGGTCCGCACGCTGAACGTTCGATGACAATCAGTATTATGAGTTTATGTGTTTTGATGTACCAGAGGTAGTTCGGAGTCCCGGATGTGAGCACGGAGATAACGAGGAGTCTCGAAATGTTCAAGAGATAAAGATCGATATATTTGAAGGCTATGTTTGGACATTGGAATGGTTCCGGATAAGTTCGGGCATTTACCAGAGTACCGGGAGGTTACCGGAACCCCACGGGGAGTCAAATGGGCCTTATTGGGCCTTAGTGGGAGAGAGGAGGAGGCGGCTAGGTGGAGGGTGCCCCCCAAGCCCAATCTTAATTGGATGGGAGGCCGACCCCCCTTTCCTTCCCTCTCTCTCCCTCTTCCTTCTTCTCCAACCCCGACTTGGGAAGGGGGGGGGGACCTACTCCTACTAGGAGTAGGACTCCCCCTTGGGCGCGCCATAGAGAGGGCCGGCCCTCCCCTCCTTTATATACGGGGGAGGGGGGCACCCCATAGACACACAAGTTGACAGTTGTCTTAGCCGTGTGCGGTGCCCCCCTCCATAGATTTCCACCTCGGTCATATTGTTGTAGTGCTTAGGTGAAGCCCTGCGTCGGTAACTTCATCATCACTGTCATCACGCCGCCGTGCTGACGAAACTCTCCCTTGGCCTCAACTGGATCAAGAGTACGAGGGACATCACCGAGCTGAACATGTGTAGGTCACAGAGGTGCCATGCATTCGGTACTTGGATCGGTTGGATCGTGAAGAAGTTCAATTACATCAACTGTGTTACTAAACGCTTCCGCTTTCGGTCTATGAGGGTACGTGGACACACTCTCCCCACTCGTTGCTACGCATCTCCTAGATTGATCTTGTGTGATTGTAGAATTTTTTTTTGAAATATTGTGTTCCCCAACACCATGTAATAACCGAGCCTACGTGTTTTCACTGCTCTCGTGCTCCTCCGCTGTAAGAATGGAGAAAATTGTAATCTAGTAGTACCTCCTTTCGCCAAAAGCATGGGACATCCAGCAGTCCTACCACCTCAGTAATAATGACCAATGAGCCGTCAAATCACATAGACCCAGTAGTAAGTTGGACGGACGAAGCAACCATCACTCTTGAATCTGCTTCTCTCATCAACGCAGGCGCCAGTGATAGGTCGCGTCCGCTCTGCCCGGGCATGAACGCGGCACCGGTTCTTTGGAGCGGCGCTGACCGTTTTGGGCGGGAAGTGCGCACGGGCGATGGAGGGGCTTTGGGTGGGCCAGGCTGGTCAGGAGCAGGTGTGGCAGCGGTCCGCCTATCCCGACCGGACGCTCGGAAACGAGAGGATGCACCAACTCTCGTGGCTAAATTGTACACTATACACCATCTCTTTGTAGGAGTAAGTCGATGTGTCACTCTCCCTAACACACACATGCTGTTAAACACACACACATGCACACACAGTTTCATAGAATAGGAATATCGTGCGAGTTACTTAGGGAGCGTTTGGATCCTTAGCAAGAACAGTTTATAGCCTAGCCCGGCTAGGTTAGGCGTTTAGAACTATTAAAATATGTTAGCTTTTGTGGGCCAGCTAGCTTGGGTGGCTAGAAAAACCTTGCTAGCTAAGCGGAGCCAGATCGGCTCGCTTCCGACGGCAAACTTCGCGTACTACCCCCATCCTGGTTTATTGGTCCCCATTATATTTCGTGTCAAATTTTGACCATAGATTGAACTCACAAAATGTTCATGAATGTCACAAAATATTATAATAATTTGTATTTCGCATACTAACATTTATCTTATTAATTTGGTTGTTTCACCCTCTGATTGGTGGGACCCAACGTACTACCTGGGGCTGCATTATTTCTGTACTACCAACAGTGCTTTAAATCCCAAAAGACCTTATGATGTCTACTACACAACCTTCTTCTTGTAGACGTTGTTTGGCCTCCAAGTGCAGAGGTTTGTAGGACAGTAGCAAATTTCCCTAAAGTGGATGACCTAAGGTTTATCAATCTGTGGGAGGCATAGGATGAAGATGATCTCTCTCAAACAACCCTGCAAGCAAATAACAAAGAGTCTCTTGTGTCCTCAACACACCAATACAACGGTAAATTGTATAGGTGCACTAGTTCGGCGAAGAGATGGTGATACAAGTGCAATATGGATGGTAGATATAGGTTTTTGTAATATTAAAATATAAAAACAGCAAGGTAACTAATGATAAACGTGAGCGAAAACGGTATTGCAATGCGTTGAAACAAGGCCTAGGGTTCATACTATCACTAGTGCATGTTCTCTCAACAATAATAACATAATTGGATCATATAACTATCCCTCAACATGCAACAAAGATTCACTCCAAAGTCACTAATAGCGGAGAACAAATGAAGAGATTATTGTAGGGTAGGAAACCACCTCAAAGTTATCATGTCTGATCGATCTATTCAAGAGTCTGTAGTAGAATAACACCTTAAGACACAAATCAACCAAAACCGTAATGTCACCTAGATACTCCAATGTCACCTCAAGTATCCGTGGGTATGATTATACGACATGCATCACAAAATCTCAGATTCATCTATTCAACCAACACAAAGAACTTCAAAGAGTGCCCCAAAGTTCCTACCGGAGAGTCAACACGAAAACGTGTGCCAACCCCTATGCATAAGTTCACATGGTCACGGAACTCGCAACTTGATCACCAAAACATACATCAAGTGGATCATGTGAATATCCCATTGTCACCACAGATAAGCACATGCAATACATACATCAAGTGTTCTCAAATCCTTAAAGACTCAATCCGATAAGATAACTTCAAAGGGAAAACTCAATTCATCACAAGGAGAGTAGAGGGGGAGAAGCATCATAAGTGTAACGCCCTCGATGCGGCTATATCTCCCACGTGTGGAAACACGACTAAGAGGCATAACCGCATTGAAAGCAATGTCGCAAGTGAGATAATCTTCACACGACCCATGTAATACATAAGGGAAAGAGATACATAGTTGGCTTACAACGCCACTTCACACAAATACTGGAATAAAGCATTACATCAACCAGTTACAATCAAGGCCCGACTATGGAGCCAAAATAAAAGAAGAACCCCAAATGCGACAAGGTCCCCGATCAACCCCAACCGGGCTCCACTACTAATCAACTAGAACGAAACAAAATAAAGGACAAGATCTTCATCGAGCTCCTCCTAAGCTTGGTTGCGTCACCTGGAATGGCATCATCGGCACTTGCAAGCTGGTTTTGGAAGTATCTGTGAGTCACGGGGACTCAGCAATCTCGTACCCTCGCGATCAAGACTATTTAAGCTTATAGGTAAGGCAAGGTAATATGTGGAGCTACAGCAAGTGACTAGCATATATCGTGGCTAACATACACAAAAGAGAGCGAGAAGAGAAGGCAAAAGCACGGTCAAACATCTATGATCAAGAAGTGATCCTAAAACAACCTACGTCAAGTATAACTCCAACAACTGTGTTCACTTCCCGGAGTCCACCGGAAAGAGACCATCACGGTTACACACGCAGTTGATGTATTTTAATTAAGATCAACTTCAGGTTTTCTACAACCGGATGTTAACAAATTCCCATCTGCCCATAACCGCGGGCACGTCTTTCGATAGTTCAAATCCCTGTAGGGGAGTCCCAACTTAGCCCATGACAAGCTCTCACGGTCAACGAAGGATATACCTTCTCCCGAGACATTCCGATCAGACTCGGTATCCCGGTTCTACAAGACAACTTCGACAAGTTAAAACAAATCCAGCAACACCGCCCGAATGTGCCGACAAATCCCTATAGGAGCTGCACATATCTCGTTCTCAGGGCACACTCAGATTGTCCAAACTTCCGGTAGGCCAGCCCAGAGTTGCCCCTGGTGGCCACCAGCGGCTGACAGGTTGGACCAACACTCAGAGGAGCACTGGCCCAGGGGTTTAAATAAAGATGACCCTTGAGTCTGCGGAACCCAAGGGAAAAAGAGGCTAGGTGGCGAATGGTAAAACCAAAGTTGGGCATTGCTGGAAGAGTTTTATTCAAGGCAAACTGTCAAGGGGTTCCCATTATTACCCAACCGCGTAAGGAACGCAAAATCCGGGAACATAACACCGATATGACGGAAACTAGGGCGGCAAGAGTGGAACAAAACACTAGGCAAAAAGGCCGAGCCTTCCACCCTTTACCAAGTATATAGATGCATTGATTAAAATAAGATATATTGTGATATCCCAACAAGTAAACATGTTCCAACAAGGAACAACATCTCCATGTTCCAACAAGGAACGAACTTCAATCTTCACCTGCAACTAACAATGCTATAAGAGGGGCTGAGCAAAGTGGTAACATAGCCAAACAACGGTTCGCTAGGACAAGGTGGGTTAGAGGCTTGGTTCAACAATATGGGAGGCATGATAAGCAAGTGGTAGGTATCGCAGCATAGGCATAGCAAAAGAGCGAGCAACTATCAAGCAAAGATAGAAGTGATTTCGAGGGTATGGTCATCTTGCCTGAAATCCTGCAAGGAAGAAGAATGAGTCCCTGAAGAACGAATCCTCACAAACGCGACGTTATCGGAACCAACCCGAAGAAGCAACACCGGAAAGAAAGCAAACAACATAGTAAACAACCACCACATAAGCATGGCAAGATGCACAACCGAGTATGATGCATGTCCGGTTTAAAGAAGCATGACATGGCAAAGTGCACAAACAATACTACAAATTAAGTGGAGCTCATAATGCAACGGAGTTACATATTGAAGAAAACACCACATGACTTATTTAGTTCTCTCTCGTTTATGTACCCAACAAGATTAAATGTTGTTAGCATGGCAAGAGGGTGAAGCAAATGAAAACTACCTATCTAGGCAAGTTTAAATGAGGCCGGAACAACAAACAACAAGTTCGGAAACTCCTCATGAGCATATTATAGATTTGGTACTGTTCTGCCCTAAACATTATTTTAGAGTTGTTAAACATGCAAGATGAGTGCACCAAGTAAATCTAGGTATTTTTCTCCCCAAGTAAACAAAGATTATTTAAAACCGAGCTACGGTTATTTAGTTATGAATTAAAGCATTTTAGTGAGTTATTTAAGCAAATTTAAACAAACAACTTTTTAAACATTTTAAACATGGATGAAAGTTGGATATTATGAAACTACACAAAATTCTAGTCATATAACATATATAAAGTTTTTACATGTGATGCATGGTTGGTGAGTTATTAAATGAATGAAGTAAGAGGGCTTTTCTGTAAAATAGCTGACTCTGGATAAATAGGAAAAAATGCAGATCTGTAAAAAAACGTAAGTGGGCCGAAATTGCTAGGTGCAGGATAGTATGCAGCGCACGGGGCGTGGGAAATATGGTGGCTTCTCACATTGGGCCAACGGGCCGAAGGGAAGCAGAGCGGTGGGCCTGCGGATCTGGGCTGGGACGTGGTCAACGCACAACGAGCGTGGTTGTGCCCGTTCGTTCGAAGCAGGGGCCATGGCCACCCTGGTTCATTGTTTCTAGTGAGGGACTTGGACGACGGCGGTGAACTTGGCGCGATTCCGGCGGCTCCAGGCGAAGGAGGGCGACGAGGAGGAGTGAATCCACCAGGGGCGATGGTTCTGGCAGGATGCGGGCGCTGCTTGTGCTGCCCACCGGCAGGACGACGGTGAGGGCGGAGGAAGGCGACGGCGTGCATCCGGGTCGAGGAGGCTGCAGCAAAGGTGCTCAGGGCCAGAGGATGCAGGGCCCTGCGAACGGCGGAGTCAACGGCACGGTCGCTGGAGCGGTCCACACAAGGAGCAGGGGCGCATCGTCCCGTCTGCTCGAAGCAGGGGAAAACAGGGGCGGCGACAGGGACTTGGCGTCTGCCAGGCAAGCGAAGGCGGACTTGGACAGGAGTAGACCGGGGGAGGTCCGGCGGGCGGCGAAACGGGTGGATCGGGCCGGCCATCACTGGATCTGGTCAACTCCACGGCGAGCTCCTGCGAGAGGAACGGGAGGGAGAGAGAGAGGGATGAGACAGGGTAATAAGAAGGGAAAAGAAGGAGGTAGCGCTAGTGGATTTGGCTCGGGCGTCGGTGGTCTGCTCCAGCAAGCTGGCCAGTGCTCGGGCGGCTACAGGAGAGGAGCGACGGGCAGAGGACTCGGGCTCCTGCAGGACTTGGGCGGCGATGATGGTTGGACAGGAGGGGAAAACAAGGAGAAGGTGGAGGCTAGTTTTGGATCCCGATGGGGAGTGTGGCGGCGGCGTGGGGATGGATGGGACATCTCCCCTAGAAATTAGGGTTGAATTTGTTTATATATGGTATATGGATCTTTGGGTAGGGGCTACCTCGTCCTTCCGATCGTAATCGGACGGTCGAGAAAAAAATAGGTAGGGAGTCCAAATAATAAAACGGTGATATTTTGTAGACGTTTGGGGATGATCCGGACACAGCGGTAACGACTGTCTGGGTCGGGTCCGGGACAGATTTTGGACGCGCGCGGGAGGAGGTCCGCGGGCTGACGAGAGAGGTTAGGTAGGGCCTGGCGGTGAGAGGTAGTGCAGAAGGCAAAGGGCTGAGAAGATAGAAGAGGAGAGACCCGGCGACTGTTTTCGGAGACCGAAAACATCCGACGATAGACTGGCTATAATGCCGCTATAGTTTAATGGTTGGACTATCAAACGAACTCCGAATGCGATGAAACTTGACAGGCGGTCTATCTACACTATAATATGACCACACGCCAACTCTCATCCCATTCCGAGAACATTTTCTGGCCACTTATAAAATGCTATTTCGAACATGCCTTGGGCGCGTGCAAGTGTGTCTGGGCTCAGAACAGACAACGGAGAGAACGTGGAGGCCGGGACGGATGCAGTTTTTGAAAATGTGATGATGCAATGCACATGATGACATGACAAGATGAAACACGCAAGCAAATGACATGGCAACGACGGCGAATAACTGGAAGACACCTGGCACATCGGGCATTACAACACTCCACCACTACGAGAGGATCTCGTCCCGAGATCTAGAGTGGCACCGGAGGGACAACGGAAGAGAAAGAGGAGAGGTAAGGCTAAGTTGCTTCTTTGACAAACGATTGAAACTACGAACCTTGAGAGGATAAATAAATTGAAAGAAAGAAAACAACAGAGATGCACAAAGTTGAAAACACTCCGGCTGAGAAGTTATGCAAGAGTTGATACGGTGAAAAGAACTTGAGCAGAGGACATGACACTCCGGTTAAACAAGATAGAGAAGGAATAAGACTGATATAATTTGGACAACACTTTGACTGTAAATGGAAGAAATTGAACATGATCTTGACAAACCGAGATAAGGAGTGAAAAGAGCAACATCACTAGACCTTCGGGAGAAAGAATAGAATAAAGATAATTGAGACAAAAGAATGTAGAAGAAAATGCCAACTTCTGCTACAAAAGAGCTTGAAAAGGTATCCTTAGGAGAAGGATCGAACGGAGTTGTTGGAAAAACCAATAACGAAAAGAATAAGCTTGATATGGTCCTATGGAATACATCTCAAATTATGAGGTGACAAGCTGCCACTCACGGGAAAAAGAATTGGATTGGTATGAGCAAGGAGACAAGAAACTTATTTCACCGGAGGGATGACAGAAGAACTTGGGTCATTTATGAGCACCATAGGTAGCAACAATCCTTAGGGAATGCTCTAGGTAAATATAACCCAAGATAATTCCAACGAATAGGTTGATGGATTTAAAATACCTCATTCTCAACAATATGTGAATCATGAAACATGAGCTCAAATTATCAAGAATGACATTATACCACCTCCAATGATATGGTAGAAAGAATTGCACTCCGGATAGCAAGAAGAAGAAAACTTGAGCTCCCCTTAAAAGAATCTTGACGAACACTTCGAGAAGGAATTAAATCCTTGATGAACCATCATGAAGAACCTTCATGAAGAACTCCGGCAACAAAAGAAATGATCAAACGGAAGGAAAGAGAGGTCGAAAAACACAAGGTGAAACCTTGTAATGCTTTAGATGTATCTCCGAGATGATATAATTGCGAGAGCTTGGAACTCCGGAAAATAAAGATGAGCTATTGAAACCAACAATTTGATGAGCCTCCAGAATATGGAATTGAGTTCACTCGATGAAACAAGAATAAGAATTACATTATGCGTATCCTTCACCAATTTAATTGATGAGAAGCAACGGATTTGGCATACTACTTATTCTCGTGGACATGATTAAGATATATATAGCATCAACTTGAGAATGTCTTCAATGAAACACCGGTGGAATCAAAACAACGAATGAATTGATATGATAACAAAAGAAGAGGAATCTTGCACGAACCACTTCAAGAATTGGAGATGAACGAAATCAAGGGATGAATCACCTGGTAAGAATTGACAAATGAACGACGATACATGAGAGAATTTAGATCCATGAGAACGAAGGGATCACGAACTGATTAGAGATCACTTGAATGATGCACCAATAACTTTTGGAGAGCGAGAGCTGAAAATGAATAAGTCTTAGATGATGGGCTCCGAATGAACAAACTGAAAAGGCTCCTGGATTGCTCCGGATGGATGAAAAGAATTCTTACAATCAAACAATTATGAGAGGATGGCCTCGAATTAGAACCATGAATCTCTGAGAGAACGGATCACATATGGAGGTAAAACTCTTCTTCGGTCTTCAAATGACGACGAGAAACACCACCAAGAATTATTGAGGCACACCAGAATTAAGAATGGAAAAGTTGAGCCAACGATGAAAAGAATTTGAAAGATCTTGGAGAAATACAAATGACTGATGATAAATCATTCTTACATCAAACTTGAAAAGGAATTTGATTATAACTCCAGAAAAATAGAAGAGTCAGGTAAGATCTTGGGAAAAGACCTGTGGATTAGGGCCCACTCAAAAGAAATGTCGTTGGAATGATTTAAAAGAGAGGATTGCGCCGGTTGAATTAAAGGACTTGAAAGAGATAACATCCTCGAAAGAGTTTGAATGAAAGTAGAATGGAAACACGAATCTTGGAGATATCTTGAGCACTCCGGAACAATTAAATAGCGAGAAGTGAATGAATATGAGGTGCACTGGCAGGAGAAGGTATTTGAAACAAGGAAAAAAAGGATATGATGAACACTAAAGTTTGATTTGAATCCACCGGAGAAGAAAAAGAATGAAGAATGATGAACTTGAATCTCCGTTAGAATCTTCATGAGAATCACCGGATAAGAATATTGAAAGACAAGAATGAAAAGTCTTCACATCCATAAGATGGATACTTGATTGAGAAACCTGAGTTCTTGAAGAAGACAAGGGTGGGTGGGCGGGAAAAATAAAGGCAACTTGGAGACGGATGAAACGAACACCGTTGAGAAGAGTTAGAGTTTCTCTTACGGATGAGACAAATGATAGGATCATCTTGAAGAGAATCGCACCAGCTGACAAGGATTGACATGACAGACTCGATGATCGAGAAGGATTAGTATTCGCATCGGAGTATGAGAACAACATTTGGGGAAGGTATGGAATCAACACTTGACATCGAAGCAACTCGAATACCACAAGTCAAAACAAAACTAAGGATTGGCTTGCGGAATAAGCCGGAACACACATATGATAGAGATTTCGTCCGAAGTTTTCGTGGTGGGGCCTACACGGGCTCGATCGTACAGTACCATCATGTGCAAGGCAGTGCACATGACATACGAAGCGTCCCCGAGTCGGCATAGCCAAGGACTCTTTAAGACACAACGAGACCACTATAAAACCAACCGTGAATAGGCGGACCACTAGACGTCGAACCCCAATTTCATATCATACATCTGTCGGAAAGATATCCTAAGAGCTACTTGAATTCCCACTTATAAACTCCCGAAAAATTTTCGGTTATGCAATCAGGTGTTGGGGATACAGTGGAAGCATAATATCTCACCCAAAACTAGCAAATCCTACATCCAGCTGTATCCATCCTTCAACACATAACCAAGAAACCTTCGGAAATCATTTACCTCAACCTTCGAAAAGCATCCGTTATACGAGTTATGGCAATACTCCCGAACTTCCGCCCCAGTACTGGGTGGCGTCGAGGTTATCTCACCAACAACTGCATAGAAGAGATTTTCGATGTCGGCGAAACTAAACTCAGGTATTCCAGAACTGCAATGATAAAATTGTGACAACAACACCGCGGAGCTCAACTCCCCGGGACACTGCCACAACCCCTAAATGTCAGGAGGCACCAAGAACAATGTTCTCGTCACAAATCGATCGGAACGATTCCAAGATACCCGCGTGATCCTAAATTTTTAGTCCAATTTGAGAAGAGAAGAGACAAAACTCTACGTCAGGATACCTTACCAGAGCGATGAAGGAACTGGGGAGTAAAAAGAATTCCTAAACTCTATGATATATAATTCCTAAATGACTCAAAACATTTTTCTAGACTCAACTCGTCCGCTAATTCGATCAAGCAGTGGGGGCTCCTAAGGTCGGGGAAGGCTCTGATACCAACTTGTAACACCCTCGATGCGACTATATCTCCCACGTGTCGAAGCACGACTTAGAGGCATAACCGCATTGAAAGCAATGTCGCAAGTGAGGTAACCTTCACACGACCCATGTAATACATAAGGGAAAGAGATACATAGTTGGCTTACAATCGCCACTTCACACAAATACTAGAATAAAGCATTACATCAACCAGTTACAATCAAGGCCCGACTACGGAGCCAAAATAAAAGAAGAACCCCAAATGCGACAATGTCCCCGTTCAACCCCAACTGGGATCCACTACTGATCAACTAGAATGAAACAAAATGAAGGACAAGATCTTCATCGAGCTCCTCCTGAGCTTGGTTGCGTCACCTGGAATGGCATCATCAGCACCTGCAAGCTGGTTTTGGAAGTATCTGTGAGTCACGGGGACTCAGCAATCTCGTACCCTCGCGATCAAGACTATTTAATCTTATAGGTAAGGCAAGGTAATATGTGGAGCTGCAGCAAGCGACTAGCATATATGGTGGCTAACATATGCAAAAGAGAACGAGAAGAGAAGGCAAAAGCACGGCCGAACATCTATGATCAAGAAGTGATCCTAGAACAACCTACGTCAAGTATAACTCCAACAACCGTGTTCACTTCCCGAACTCTACCGAAAAGAGACCATCACGGTTACACATGCGGTTGATGTATTTTAATTAAGATCAACTTTAGGTTTTCTACAACCGGACGTTAACAAATTCCCATCTGCCCATAACCGCGGGCACGGCTTTCTAAACTTCAAATCCCTGCAGGGGAGTCCCAACTTAGCCCATGACAAGCTCTCACGGTCGACGAAGGATATACCTTCTCCCGAGACATTCCGATCAGAATCAGTATCCCGGTTCTACAAGACAACTTCGACAAGTTAAAAAAAATCCAGCAACACCGCCCGAACGTGCCGACAAATCCCGATATGAGCTGCCCATATATTGTTCTCAGGGCACAGTCAGATTGTCTAAACTTCCGGTAGGCCAACCGAGAGTTGCCCCTGGTGGCCACCGGCGGCTGACAGGTTGGACCAACACTCAGAGGAGCACTGGCCCGGGGGTTTAAATAAAGATGACCCTTGAGTCCGCGGAACCCAAGGGAAAAAGAGGCTAGGTGGCGAATGGTAAAACCAAAGTTGGGCATTGCTGGAAGAGTTTTATTCAAGGCAAACTGTCAAGGGGTTCCCATTATTACCCAACCGCGTAAGGAACGCAAAATCTGGGAACATAACACCGATATGACGGAAACTAGGGTGGCAAGAGTGGAACAAAACACTAGGCAAAAAGGCCGAGCCTTTCACCCTTTACCAAGTATATAGATGCATTAATTAAAATAAGATATATTGTGATATCCCAACAAGTAAACATGTTCCAACAAGGAACAACATCTCCATGTTCCAACAAGGAACGAACTTCAATCTTCACCTGCAACTAACAAAGCTATAAGAGGGGCTGAGCGAAGTGTAACATAGCCAAAAACGGTGTGCTAGGACAAGGTGGGTTAGAGACTTGGTTCAACAATATGGGAGGCATGATAAGCAAGTGGTAGGTATCGCAGCATAGGCATAGCAAAAGAGCGAGCAACTAGCAAGCAAAGATATAAGTGATTTCGAGGGTATGGTCATCTTGCCTGAAATCCCGCAAGGAAGAAGAAGGAGTCCCTGTAGAAGACAAACGGGCGTAGACGAACGAATCCTGACAAACACGACGTTATCGGAACCAACCCGAAGAAGCAACACCGGAAAGAAAGCAAACAACATAGTAAACAACCACCACATAAGCATGACAAGATGCACAACCGAGTATGATTCATGACCGGTTTAAAGAAGCATGGCATGGCAAAGTGCACAAACAATACTACAAATTAAGTGGAGCTCATAATTCAACAGAGTTACATATTGAAGAAAACACCACATGACTTATTTAGTTCTCTCTCGTTTATGTACCCAGCAAGATTAAATGTTGTTAGCATGGCATGAGGGTGAAGCAAATGAAAACTACATATCTAGGCAAGTTTAAATGAGGCCGGAACAACAAACAACAAGTCCGGAAACTCCTGATGAGCATATTATAGATTTGGTACTGTTCTGCCCTAAACATTATTTTAGAGTTGTTAAACATGCAAGATGAGTGCACCAAGTAAATTTAGGCATTTTTCTACCCCATTTACATATAAAGATTATTTAAAATCGAGCTACGGTTATTTAGTTATGAATTAAAGCATTTTAGCGAGTTATTTAAGCAAATTTAAACAAACAACTTTTTAAACATTTTAAACATGGATGAAAGTTGGATATTATGAAACTACACAAAATTCTAGTCATATTACATATATAAAGATTTTACATGTGATGCATGGTTGGTGAGTTATTAAATGAATGAAGTAAGAGGGCTTTTCTGTAAAACAGCTGACTCTGGGTAAATAGGAAAAAACGCAGATCTGTAAAAAAACATAAGTTGGCCGAAATTGCTGGGCGCAGGATAGTATGCAGCGCACGGGGCGAGGGAAAAATGGTGGCTTCTCACATTGGGGCAACGGGCCAAAGGGAAGCAGAGCGGTGGGCCTGCGGATCTGGGCTGGGGCATGGTCAACGCACAACTAGCATGGCTGTGCCTGTTCGTTCGAAGCAGGGGCCATGGCCACCCTGGTTCGTCGTTTCCAGCAAGGGACTTGGACGACATCGGCGAAATTGGCACGACTCCGGGGGCTCCAGGCGAAGGAGGGCGACGAGGAGGAGTGAATCCACCTGGGGCGACGGTTCTGGCTGCTTGTGCTGCCCACCGGCAGGATGACGGTGAGGGCGGAGGAAGGCGACGGCGTGCATCCGGATCGAGGAGGCTGCAGCAAAGGTGCTCAGGGGCAGAGGATGCAGGGCCCTGGGAACATCAGAGTCAATGGGCGCGGTCGCTGGAGCGGTCCACGCAAGGAGCAGGGGTGCATCTTCCCGTCCGCTCGAAGCAGGGGAAAACAGGGGCGGCGACAGGGACTTAGCATCTGCCAGGCAAGCGAAGGCGGACTTGGATAGGAGCAGACCGGGGGGAGGTCCGGCGGGCGGAGAAACGGGTGGATCGGGCCGGCCATCACTGGATCCGGTCAACTCCACGGCGAGCTCCTGCGAGAGGAACAGGAGGGAGAGAGAGGGATGAGACAGGGTAAGAAGAAGGGAAAAGAAGGAGGTAGCGCTAGGGGATTTGGCTCAGGCGTCGGTGGTCTGCTCCAGCAAGCTGGCCGGTGCTCGGGCGGCTACAGGAGAGGAGCGACGGGCAGAGGAGCTCGGGCTCCTGCAGGACTTGGGCGGCGATGATGGTTGGACAGGAGGGGAAAATGAGGAGAAGGTGGAGGCTAGTTTTGGATCCCGATGGGGAGTGTGGCGGCGGCGTGGGGATGGATGGGATATCTCCCCTAGATATTAGGATTGAATCTGTTTATATATGGTATATGGATCTTTGGGGATGATCTGGACATAGCGGTAATGACTGTCTGGGTCGGGTTCAGGACAGATTTCAGATGCGCGCGGGACAGATAGAAGAGGAGAGGCCCGGCGACTGTTTTCGGAGATCGAAAACGTCCGACGATAGACCGGCTATAATGCCGCTATAGTTTAACGGTTGGACTATCAAACGAACTCCGAATGCAATGAAACTTGACATGCGGTCTATCTACACTATAATAAGACCACACACCAACTCTCATCCCACTCCGAGAACATTTTCCGGCCACTTATAAAATACTATTTCGAACATGCCGTGGGCGCATGCAAGTGTGTCTGGGCTCAGAACGGACAACGGAGAGAACGAGGAGGCCGGGACGGATGCAGGTTTTGAAAATGTGACGATGCAATGCACATGATGACATGACAAGATGCAACATGCAAGCAAATGACATGGCAACGACGGCGAATAACTGGAAGACACCTGGAACATCGGTCTCGGGGCATTACAACAAGATCCAACTATAATAGCAAAGCTCGCGATACATCAAGATCGTGTGAAATCAAGAACACGAGAGAGAGAGAGAGAGATCAAACACATAGCTACTAGTACATACCCTCAGCCCTGAGGGTGAACTACTCCCTCCTCGCCATGGAGAGCGCCGGGATGATGAAGATGGCCACTGGAGAGGGATTGCCCCCTCCGGTGGCATGCCAGAACGGGTCTAGATTTGTTTTCGGTGGCTACAAAGGATTGCATCAGCGGAACTCCTGATCTAGGTTATTTTCTGGAGGTTTCTGTATTTATAGGAATTTTTGGCGTCAGGAACAAGTCAGGGGGGTCCCCGAGTTGTCCACGAGATAGGGCGGCGCGCCGGGGGGGGGGGGGGGGTAGGGCAGCCCCCACCCTCATGGGCGACCCGGGACTCTTCTGGCACAACTCTTTTACTCCGGGGGCTTCTTTTGGTCCATAAAAAATCATCAAAAATTGGCATGTCAATTGGACTCCGTTTGGTATTCCTTTTCTGTATAACTCAGAAACAAGGGTAAACAGAAAACTGGCACTGGGCTCTAGGTTAATAGTTTAGTCCCAAAAATCAAATAAAATAGCATATAAATGCATATAAAACATCCTGGATGGATAATATAATAGCATGGAACAATAAAAAATTATAGATACATTGGAGTTGTATCACTTTACCACCAAAGCCACATGACACGATTATGATTTAAATCCCAATGTCTCCCACACACAAAAACATGGCATGCTTGTCACACGAATGCAGGAATGTATAAAAGGTTCCTTTCTTCTCATTAGACATAACGCGAGGGTTGTGTAGCTGGTTAGCCTGTTCGCTCATCAAACTAGAGGTCTTGGGTTTGATAACCACACTTGAGCATAATTTTGTTTTTGTTCGACTTCTTTCTACCACCCAATGACAAGTAGGCCCCGCATGACAGAGAGAGAAAGTGATCTGGGGCGGTGCCAGGAGGATTCTTTGACTGGTCAAAATGGATGGATATGGAGCTATATGATCTCGGCCTCGGCGCTTGTTTTCTAGGGTTTGCACTCTTCACACTCTCTCTCCACTATTTATATACACGCTGGAGCCTCATCGCTTGTAGTTGCTCTCTTCACACTCTCTCACCGTCTCCAGATCTAAATAAGGCTTCATTGGCCTCTCTCTCCCCTCACTGCTGGTCAAAGAGCCAGCAGGATCCGTCTGCCGGGATGGGAAGGAGGCTTAACGCTGTCGTCGTCAGCGAAGAAGGGAATCCACTACTCGCACAACTGTTCTCTTTCACCCAGCGGTGGCGCGGGAGGGCCTCCGACCCCTTCTTCCTCGCCGCCGTACATAGTGTGGGCAGAACGGCCTCCGGTCGCCCACCGAACCACACCCCAAGAACCTTAAGGTATAATTTACTTATTCCACATGCATTGTTCTAGCTGCATGTGGGCTTTTTCCACTTCTGCACTCGAATCTTGGTGTTGGATCAAACAGTAAAGTAGTGGGGAAAGTTGTATAGCATGAATCTAGGACGTGGTTCAAAGAGGAAAGGAATGGGGGAAGTAGTGGGGAAAGTTGTATCGCATGAATCTAGGACGTGGTTCAAAAAGGAAAGGAAGGGGGGAAAGTAATGGGGAAAGTTGTATAGCATGAATCTAGGACGTGGTTCAAAGAGGAAAGGAAGGGGGAAATTAGTGGGGAAAGTTGTATAGCATGAACCTAGGACATGGTTCAAACTGGAAAGGAAGGGGGGAAAGTACTAGTACATACTGGCTATCGAGCACCTACGTTGATCGAAAAGGCAAAACAATGAAAAATGTGGTACAAACATCTGTAACGAACTGATCTTTTTGTTTTGGGGGACAAGGATGTAGAGTTTCAGTAGGACTAGATTTGCTGCGCTCACATAGGGAAAGGTGTCTAAAGATAACAAAACTGGGACCAACACAAATATGCTCCTTGGTTGTTTGTTCTTTGTTGCAACAGACTGTGCATCACCCCTGCATACATCAATAGATGCACATGGTGATGGTGAGTCCATTGTCCCGTGCAACTCTTTAGCTATTGTTAATCTAAGGCCCTGTTTGGTTCAAAAGTCCAAGGACTTTTTTTAGTCCCAACTAAGAAGTCCCTAGTCCTACCTGCTTGGTTCCAAGGACTATACATGGACTAGAGGTTATGAAATGATCTACTTCACCTCGTTGCTATTGTGACCTTTTGTTGCACTACACAAAATACTTTTGTTTTAAGAGTGTTTTGTACAGTTCAACCAAAATGTCACACCAACAACGTTGCTTGATTGCTTGATCTTAGTGGAACTGCACAAGAGGAGATCTTACTTCCTATCCGTGTTGGCAAATTTGGTTTAGATCTTCTTCTTGTGAGTTGTTTGAATTCCGCGTCATGAGAGGTCAGTACTAGCCTTCTTTCAGATGATTGTGCAGTGTGCTTTCATATGTTGTGCTACTTGTACCGTAATGTTGCTTGGTTTTAGTGAACTGCACAAAAAGAGACAAGACTTCCAATCTGTATGTGCACCGTAATATCCCATTGAGGTAAGATAAGGATATTGCACAACTTTTGGCCTGTATTTTGCCACTTTCATCAGAAAATTAATGCCGTTGTTTAGTGTTATACTTGTGCTCCCTAATTGACATGCCAAATCTTACATTGAAGGCGAAGCTTGTCTGTTATTGAACCAAGTGATGAAGGGGAAGAACAAGCGGAAGAAAAACAAAAATCAACTCCCGGGGCTGTAATGAAGCACTGGAACTGTGATGACACAAGTAATGATATAGTTTCAGATCTTAATATATTGCTATGGCTGGAACGAGCAATTGTTTTGCCACTGATTTGATGCCACTCTTAATGTAATATGTAATTATCTCCACTTGTGCAAACAGGGATCTTCTTTGAAGATACCATCTATTTTAGTGGAACTGCAGCAAAAGATGTTGGAAACATTAAACTAATCGAGGAGTATATAGTAAGCATGTCAACCATGGTAGATAACAACAGATGGTTCGAGAGAAGTGTTTGATCTGTATGCTCTACACAATAAGCCTCCTGACAAAGGTTGTTACTCCCCACGGATTTCTTCCATATGATTGAGCTTTGTCATGTCTATTGGTGTTGTGCTATTGTTTAGATACTCTCATGAGAACGTTGTATTGTCCTTAAGAAGTGCTTCATCTCTGCTGTTTTAAATATTTCCTTTCCTTTTTTTGAGCAAACAGGGATGCTAGCATTTAGTTGTCCTCTTGTCTTTGCACAATAGGATCATCCTCCACTGAAGAAGAATATGGAGTACGTGAAGTGACTAGTTCCGATTATGCCAGGATGAAGAAGCCATATCTGTCTTCTCATCAGAAGGAGCAATTGAAGGATGGTTACATTACTCCCCACAAGACCAAACTAACTTCAGCTAAGAAGGACTCATAGATCTCCATTTTTTCGCTGTGATGCGCAAGTACAATGTTGTTCTAGGATTTTTTCAGGTGAGTTCCATTTTTTTAAAGTGTGCTCTACATGGACCATGTACGTGCCTATTTAAACTGTCAATTCATAGTACAGTTTTCTTTATACTGATCACTTATTCTGTATTTGTGCAAACAGGGGTGCTTAGCTTGATTCCAATGGGATCTGCACAAAATGTTCATGAATACATCGAATCATTCATTTCCACCACAAGAAAGGAGGTGCCGATATGTTCAAGGCGGTGCAACATATAATGACAAAATCATACAAGCCACGTGTGAATTTAGTTGATTTTGGTGGAACTGCACAAAAAGAATAGCCGGTTTATTTTGCACGAGGTGCCATGTCAATGTACGAACTGATGGCAAACCCTGCCCATTCCACAATCGTAGGCATTTGATATTTTGGAATGGGAAAACCTTGTCAAAGTTTTCTCATTGATGTACGCAAAACAACACGCATTTGACATTCTGGAATGGGACAACCTTGTCAAATTTTGCTCATTGATGTTAGCAAGAAGACATGCGTTTGATATTTTCGAGTGGGATGCCCTTTGCTGTCAGCAGCATCGATCGATGTTTCTTTATTGTTTAGTTGTGAAGTAAATATTGGCTCTGACATGTGAATCGATGAGATGCATAATCATCGATTGTGTTGAATGTTCTCTATGAATTGTCGGGCCTGTGTGTTTGATTGCAATGTACACGAACGCTAAAAAGAAGCTCAAACTCTTTGTACTCTCTCTATTCCTTTTTACTTCGCATATTAGATTTCCTTCAAGTCAGTTGATTTTACACTGTGAATGTAAAATACTTTTCTCTAAAAGGTTGGTCAAAGTAGAGATACTTTGACTGCAGACAAAACTTGTATACAGACTAAAAAGGACCGGATGGAGTACATGTGAAACTGCTACAAACGAGGTGATCACCGTGGGAATAATCCTAATACGTCGAACTAATCGGTCATAGACTGTCGAATTAATCGAACTAAATTCATTCATACACTGTCGAATTTCATATACACATGCTGGATTTCATTACATTTCATACATTCTTCAACTAAAAAGGGGTGCGTATGCTCAAAAATACCCCTTTGCCGTCAAGTCACTTTACAGAAATGCCCTTGCCATCCGGTCAAAGGGCTTTGACCATCTGGTGAATAGTAACATGGCGAACAGTAAATTTGAAAAAATAGCAAATATATTCAAAAAAATTCTAAAATTTTGTGGGATCGAAGATAATCAAGGGTGCAAGGTGCATGCAAATTTTGACGCTGTTTGGATGGTCCAGGAAGTTGTGGCAAAGGAAAAATTGTAAATCTATACGCTGTGAACAGTAAATTCAAAAAATAGCAAGAAAATTTAGAAAAGTAAGAAATGTTTTGGCATTAAAGAGGCTTGGATGCGCAAGGCGCTTGCATTTTTTTGTGATCAAATGACACGCGAGGAGCTCTAGCAAAAAAACAAAATAGTGCATTTTTTAAAGATTTTTTCGCCACGAGCTCCTACAATGTGGAAACATAACAAAAATTGGCACGCACCTTGTGCACCCCAGCCTCTTTGATGCCAAAAAAATTCATATTTTCTTGAATTTTCTTGCTATTTTTTTGAATTTACTGTTCACAGCGTACATATTTACAGCTTTCCTTTGACACGAGATGCAGGAATGTCCAAACAACATGAAAATTTGCATGCACCTTGCTCCCATGAGTATCTGCGATCCCCCAAAATTTCAGTTTTTTTGCTATTTTTTTGTGAATTTATTGTTCATCATGTTACTGTTCACCAGACGGTCAAACCCCTTTGATCGGACGGTAACATCATAGAAGGGCATTTCTGTAAGGTGACTTAATGGCAGAGGGGTATTTTTGAGCATACCAGAAAATTAGGGGCAAATGCCTGGTGGTGGCTCAAGTTAGGGGGAGAAATGGAATTGTCCCTATAATTAATTAACTGAATCTACCCACCTATGTCTGGCTGAGCCGATCAGAAGGTTATTCTCCAGCGGACCGAGCTTCAGTGACTTTACTGCAGGTGCAGTTGCGTAACTGACATGTGGCCCAGATGCCTGTTGGGCCCACGTGTCAGTACCCAACTGCACCAACAGTTAAGTAACTGAAGCAGCGTCCTTCTCCAACATAGCTCTCTGACTCCACGTCGCTACCAAGAAGCTAATCGGTCATCAATGGTCAACCGGCCTAGCTTGGCTTCAACCAGAGGGTAGCACCGGTGGCCATACTTGGACCTGAGCGGCGACGACCTACCATGTTCTATTCTTCCTTGTTTTCTATGAGGTGCGACCTCATTGGCAGCGGGGTGGGGCCTCGATGGAGCCGGCGATGCCCTCTGTTTCATTGCCGGCAGGGCGGCGCCTCGGCAGAGCGGGGGAAATCCTCCCCCTCATTGACGGCAGGGTGGGTCCTCGGCTGAGCCGGCGATGTCCTCTGCCTCGTTGTTGGCGGGGCGGGGCCTCGGTGGAGTAGGGCCTCGCTGAAGCCAGCGAGGTCCTCTGCCTCAGTGCCGGCGGGTCAGGGCCTCGGTGGAGCTGGCAGTGTCCTCTTCCTCATTGTTGGCGCCACAGGGCCTCAGCGGAGCAGGGCCTCGTTGACACCAGCGGAACAGAGACTCGTCAAAGCCGACATTGTCCTCTGCCTCGTCTTCGGTCTCGCCAAACAGCACCTCGCCCGCTTCATCGCCCTCTTTGTAGGCGGTCACAGCCTCCGCCACCCGCATGCGATACCGCGAGCGCTCGAAGTGGCCCTCGCGGGCGGAGCGGTACGAGTCGAGCAACGCCTCCTACTCTGCCCGCTCCACGGTGATCTGCTCCTTTGCCTGTAGGTGCTCCTGGAGGAGATGGTGGTTGTAGGCGGCATCAGCCCGCGCCTCCTGGAACTGCTCCTCATGCTTCTACCTCACTGTGTCCATATATTGGGCACGGGCCTCGCTGATGGTCATGGTGCAATGCACCGGCGAGGATGGCACGGAGGAGGGGGTTGGCGCCGGATCATCGACTGCCATGTTATCCATTGGGACGTCGTCATCCTCCAGCTGCCTGCCGGCCAGCCAGTCAGCAGCAATGGCTGCCATCTCCTTGTGGTTTGTCGTCTGTCTGTCCCGAAGAGCGCTGGAGCGCAAGGAAGCCATGGCGGGCAGTAGTGGTGTCGACAGGAGAAAGGGAACGGAGGCGGATGACTGCGGCTATGGCTGGCACAGCAGTTTACGTAGCAATCATGGGCAGCGGAGGGACGGACATGTGGTGCCAGATTGGTCGCCTACGCAACCACGTATCATTAATGTGGGCGGCAAACGGACGGATGCACGGCACTTATGTCGTTTGAAGGCGGAGCAATCGCCTGCACCCAGGAAGCGGGGCGGGCGGCGCTGACCGTTTCGGCGGAAAGCGCGCACGGGCGAGGGAGGCGGTCTAGCTTGGCCATGGCAGTCAGACTCGTGCTTGGCAGCGGGTCGGTCCAGCAGCCGGACAAACTGGCACGACAGCAAGCTCGCCGAGCTGAGCATCGACAATTAGACAATGGACGTAGCTTCCGACCAGGAGCCGGCGCCACTGTCCAAGCCGGTTCATGTCATGTTCACCATAGAGCAGGTGTGGCCGCACTTCGACGCCCTAATGGCGGAAGAGCTACAAGCACAGGCGGACCTATGCTGCAACCTCCGTATCCTTAACAAGCACCGGTGAACAAGCGAACAACAATCCGTCGCGGGCATGTGGCCCTATGATCCTGGCTTCCCAAATGAGCAACAAGCGTTGTATCAAACCATCCGTAGGGCCCGCAAGGCCCTCTTCATCATCCTTCGAGTTGTTGCGCTCGCCGTGGCGCCGCCGTCTCGCGTTGTCGACATGGTCAACGGACATGAGGAATGAGGAGATGACTTTACTTGGGCCACTAGGGCCATAGCCGCACGTATGCAAGTGCCTCCTTATTATATACAACTATAATATGTTTCGCTTCCTCCTGGTTTCTTGAAATCACGATCGCACACCATTGTCAACCTATCTAGTCAATAAACAAGATAATTGCACAAGGAGCGGCCGACAGCTGGGAGCAAGAAGCTCGAGCAGTATTTGTGTTTTTTTGGTGTGAGCACTGCAGAGTTTTTCTTGAGTGATGTTTTCATTGTTGTTCAGAGGAGAGCATGGTATTAACTGGGCAGGCTATGACTCGTCTAGCCCAGGCCAGATATCCAGCCTAGATATTAAATTTTTTCAAGTTGAAAATGGCTAGCCCAGCTATACTTTTTTTTGAGGAATACCCAGGCAAGGTCAACTTGTTATTCTCCGCCCCGCTGGGCTATAAATCTTTCCAAGGATGGATGCATTAGGCTTAACAAGGATATGGGCTTTATGAAATAATAAATGGGATGTCATTATAAAAACTGGGCAGTAACTATAAAAAAATGCACCAAACACGTAATTAGTTTATAATTTTTTTGGATTTTGAAAATTTTAATTTCATTAATGGTTTCGCGCGCAATATTGAAATTGTATTCAATCTGACTCGAAATTTCGGGATAAAAATATTTCGGATCCCATAAAATGTGGGAAACTTTATTGAATTCTGTTTTGAACGGTTGGTTGAAATTATTAATTGTTGTCCTAGCTAGAAAATGGGATGTACTTTTAACAAATTGTAAATGGGTTGTAGTAAATTCCATTAGAATTCAAAAATGGGTTGTACATTCTTGCAAATCGCAAATGGGGTATAAGCTCTCTGCCACACACTTGTGGTCCAACTAAGTTGACGCGTCCCCTAGAAAAACTAAGTTGATGCGTATGCAAGGGTGTGTAAACTTATAGTCAACACACGGTTCTAGCAGCAGTGGACGTTGGATGTCCATCCAATGGATGTCTTGCTTCTTCTTCAATCTCAGATACTCTAGCTTTAGCCGCCCAAAAAATGATTCCTCCCACTGACATCTGGGGCGCACCATTTTGGAGGCTGACCTGTGGGCCTACTAAGTTAACGCGTACCAAGGGCTTTGTCAAGTTAGTCAATATAAATGATTCTAGCTGCAGAGACTGTACGATGTCCATCCAACGGCCGTAGTGCTTCTTTAACCTCTGGTCTTCTTGCTCCAGCCACCCAAACCAGTGCCAGTGGGACTGTCTACTCCTGCCTCCCATGCTAGGCTGTGCTACTCCATTGTTGGCCAGGCCATTCCTCTACTCACCCGCACCACCCCGCCCTACTCCATTGCTAGCCAGGCCATCCTCTACTCACCCACACCTCCTGTTATTTTTCGGTGACGGCAGTCGGACCAGTAAACCCTCGTACTCCCCACCGCGTGGGCAACCACTACCGAGTTTTCCCCGGCTCCGTGTCGTTCCCTTCTTGGTGCTCTCGGCACGCCGTGGTCAACGTGGTCAACGAACGACATCCATTGGGCGTGGACTGTATGTGGAGAGGCTGACAGCTGGGTCCACGACCGCACACAAGGAAATGCGTCCTTATTACGCGCAAAATAATGATTCCTCCAGCTGACAGTAGGGACCCACCGGACGGACCACCGTATTTCGCGAAAAAAATGTTTCCCCCCTGACTGCTGGGACCCACCAGCTACATTTTCGCACGCAAGGAAGTGCGTCCATATTGTGGGAAAAAAATAATGATTCGCCCCCTGACTACTAGGGCCCACCAGCTACATCTTCGCACGCAAGGAAGTGCCTGACAGTTAGGACCTACCTGGTCGAAGCGTATGTAGCATTGTCATTCTGGTCGCAAACATGCATGTACATAAGATCGGTCTGTCTGCAGGCTGCAGCGATGAACCATGGCCATGTAAGGAAGGGCACGTGTCGTAGTAGAGGCGTGCACGTGTCATAATAGAGGCGCACATGTAGCACATACACGTACGTACAGTGGCCAGGGTGCAAGAAAGTAAATATGGCCACGTACATACATACGGGCGGGGTCTTGAACGCCTACTCGCGCATACATACGGCCAGGGCTCCTATACATGGCTAGGTTGGAACGGAGAAACTGCATCGTTGTCGTGTTCATGGGGAGGCAACGAAATGCATCATGTTCATCAGGAGGCAACAGAACGTGTGCTGTTCATCGGGAGCCAACCGGCTTGGATGAAACAGCTGATGGAAACAAGTCCTGGCGTACGGCAGAACGGAGGAAACGGCCTTGTGTTCGACCGGCCACGGTTGAAACGGGATCCTGTTCATTGGGAGGGGTCTGCGTACCGCAAAACGGAGGAAATAGACCTCCTACGGTCGAAATGGGGTCCTGTTGATCGGGAGGGGTGTGGCGTACTGCAAAACGGAGGAAACTAACTGTGTTGGAGCGCTACGGTCGAAACGGGGGTCCTGTTCATCGGGAGGGGTGTGGCGTACCGCAAAACGAGACTCCACAGTATACTATTCATCTCCACCATCGACTGCCTCCATGGGCTACTGCTCATCCACCATCGACCTCCTCCAGCCTCCACCTGTGACTGTTCATCCACGGGCTCTTGTTCATCCAGCCTCCACCACGCGCTCCTCCATAGGCTACTATTCAACCAACCCTCTACACGGCGTCCTATTCAACCACCCCTCCATGGGCTACTATCCATCCAGCCCTCCATCGGTTACTATTCAACCAGCCCTCCACGGGGTCTTGTTCATCCAGCCCTCCACGGGGTCCTGTTCATCCAACCCTCCACGGGGTCCTGTTCATCCAGCCTTCCACGGGGTCCTATTCATCCAGCCCTCCACGAGGTCCTCTTCATCCAGCCCTCCACGGGGTCCTGTTCATCCAGCCCTCCACGGGGTCTTGTCCATCCACTGGCTCAATCGATCGGGGTGATATTCATCCAGCGGCAACGGCCTCTACTACCACGGGGTCCTGTTCATCCAACCCCCCACCGGGAACTGTTCATCCAAACCCCCCAACAATGCTCAATGTTCATCCAGAGGCAGCATCGATTGGCTTCAATTAGCAGCAGTACCAAAGGAATCACTCGTGTTCAGTTAACAGCAAGGGATCGATCGATCGCTCGGGTTCAGTTACGGTAGCCTGCAGTGCAATCGCTCAGGTTCAGTTAGAGCCCAACGCCTCACTTGGTTTAGTTAGAGCCCAATGCCTCGCACACACGCATCGCTCGGCCCTCAACCACCCACCGTAACCGGAAACTCCCCGATATTTTCCTCGCCCTCGCTTCTACCACGGGTTTTTCTGTCCTGAACAGCCCAAAGAATGTCATGCATCTGCGTCTCTGGCCCGCCCAGGACAAAAAGCCCATTTTCTGTCACAATTTTTTTCATATAAGTAGGACCCCACCACATCTATGATGATACCGGATTTTGTCATGTAACACCCCGTATGTAACCTGCCATATTTGTATTCCAACTCTTGCCATTTTCGGCACTAAGTTATGAGATTCCTCGTTGTTGGGTTTTTGTCTTTGTGTTGTTTTGTCTTTGTCATGCATCTCACATCATGTCATCATGTGCATTGCATTTGCATATGTGCTCGTCTCATGCACCCGAGCATTTTCCCCGTTGTCCGTTTTGCATTCCGGTGCTCCTATGTCCTCCGGTGTCCCTTTCTACCTCTTTTCGTGTGCGGGTATTAAACGTTTTCAGATTGGACCGAGTCTTGCCAAGCGGCCTTGGTTTACTACTGGTAGACCGCCTGTCAAGTTTCGTGCCATTTGGACTTCGTTTGATACTCCAACGGTTAACCGGGGAACCGAAAAGGCCTCGTGTGTGTTGCAGCCCAACACCCCTCCAAAGTGGCCCAAAACCCACCCAAACCCCCTCCACCATCTAGGTCGTTCGATCTCGATTGCGTGGTCGAAAACCGTGCTCAATTTGGAGCCTCCTAGCTTCTCCTACCTATAAAAAGGTCTCTTCCCCGAAAATCCTAGGTCATTCCACCCTAACCCTAGCCCCGCTCCTCATCCGCGTGCCGGACACGTCCGGGCCACGCCGGACGCTCTCGCCGCCGCCAACCAGATAGCGCCACGTGTCCCCACGGGCACCCCACTTCGCCGCCGACCATGCGGGCCCGCCAGGCCCAGCACCGGCCCTCCCTGCCGCCAACCGGGCCGAGCCCCCGCGCGCCTCCTCCCCTCTCCTTCTCCGCCACGCCGCCTCCCGCC